>NW_008605977.1:0-37768 GCF_000691845.1 Merops nubicus
AGTCTTCAAAAGCCAAGAATAAGGACTTGTTTCACACAACTTGCCAATAAATTTAGTCTATTTTTCTGCTTTTCCATTTCAGTCCAAATTCACAAGAAAAAAAGTTGTGGTCATTGGGTTGATGATGGGACTGTGGGGATGGAAGCATTCCAGTAAGTCACAGACTATCCTGCAGGCAGCTATGAAGCTGTCACTGCAGCATTAGAGCTCCCCACATGTTGATAGGTTGGGAATTTGGCCCACTAAATCTTTGGAGTTGCTGATAACACTCCGTCTTGGAACTATTCTAACTCATGTGCCTTTTGTAATAAAACAACTCTGTGTTAAGTTCTTGAATCTAATTGCCACCTTTAGAGAGTAGGGATGTCATTTTTTTAGCTATTGTGTCTGCAAGGTATAAAAAGGAGAAGAGGTACAGTCATTTCAGCTAACACATAATAATAACACACAACTACAATAACTTAGTTTCTCTTCTAACTATGGTAGTTTTGACCAGTTGTGGTGGAATAACCCATCTGCAGCACCAGAATCTGCGCAAATGGTAATCAGATGTTTAAAGTGATTTAGTTAAGAAATATGTCATGGAAGAAGGAAGAATGAGGAAAGTGAAGATGCCTAGCAGCTATGATTAAAGTATAATCTTGACTTCTGGCAGACAATATATGTTCTGCACTCAGAATTTCAAACCTCTCTGGCAGGCCTGATGGTGGACCTGTCTCAGGAGCTGCAGAATGGTAAGGCGTTAAACAGAAATCCTGGCATCAGCTGGTCAACCTTTATGCTTTTGCTCTTTCAGAGGTCTCACAGACTGGACACTAAGAATAGATTAAGCCAAATTCCTGATAACTTTATGTATGTGAAGCAGTGATTTACCCTTTAACGGTCCTTTTGAATGTGGTACGGTTTATCAGGCTTGCAGATGATTGATTTAGTAACGTTAATGCGCAAGAGAGGAGATGGATTTGATCTTTATTGTTAGCCCAAGATCTGTCAGTAAGGGGTAAATAGACCAATGCAGAATGAAAAGAAAAAGGAATAGAAAGAAGAGAGAGAAATTAATAAGAAAATATATTTCTCTTATCAGTAGCTGCTGCCTTGGATCATTCCAAGGAGAGTAGCTTTAGACTCGATCTTAGGAAGAAATTCTTCAGTGCCCACATGGTGAGACTCTGTAATAGATTGCCCAGAGAAGTTGTGGATGCCTCCTCCCTGGAGGTGTTCAAGGCCAGGTTGGATGAGGCACTGAGCAACCTAGCCTAGTTGAGAGGCATCCCTGCCTATGGCAGGGGGGGTGGATTAGATGATCTCTAGGGTCCCTTCCAACCTAAGCCATTCTATGATTCTATAATTCCTGTTGGTAATTTCTTTATTTTTTCTTTAATCTTCTCTATTACATTGACTTTCTGTATTTTCATTGTACATACATAGAATGGATGTTCGGTAGAATAATTGAAGCAAAATATGTGAAAACAACTTGTCACCTATCCTGGTACTATTAAAGATCTTCTTTTAACTCGGGGTAGTTTCTTCATTGTTTTGTTCACTGAATGTTGACAGGAGAGGAATAATCTCCAGGCAACTTAAATGTTTCTACAAGCAAATATCACAAGAGTCATAGAAACCCTCAAAATATACACTGCTTAGCTTGGAGTGTGCAGTGCTAAGCCACAGCTCTTCAAATTAATATCCATCGCAGCAAACAAAGTAGAATCTGAGTCTAGTGACACTGAAGAAATTGTCCATCACTCTTTGTTATCAGGAGTAGTTTCTGGAGATAGCAAACTGAGAAATATAGAAAGGAGGAGTAGAAGGAAGGACTCCACCATAATAATTCTGCACTGAATACCACCTCCCTCTCTTCCTTTTTCCCTTTTGTACTTCATCCTTCATTCCTTCCCAGTGAAACAGATGTGGATGTATCCTGTATCAGGAATGATTAATGATCTTTTATTTCCTTAAATCATCATTCTAGTTTGCAACAAGGTTTCAGCCATTATGTTGCCAAATTAGATGTGGTTAAACTAATATTTGCTCTCTCATTGCAATTGGATGCAAAGTCTTCTATTGACAGCCTGTGTTTTCTCTTCAAAAAGTGCTTAGATCTAAAGTACATTGGGCCAATTTCAATAGGTATTAAATTTAATACAGATTGAGTTTGGCATCTCAAAATCAAACAGAGGAGAAGCTATTCTGGGATGCAACGTACTGAAACCTCAGTTATCAGAGGTAGATTTCAACGGCTAAGCCCTAAATGGTCACTCATCTTTAAAATGCCTATGGTGATCATGGCATGCAGGGGTTTGCTGCTGTTGTGAGGGGTGTTTCTAGATCCAGTTCTCTAAGAACGTTCCCCCCTCTATCCTCCATCTCCAGGAACTATTTCTGCTGGCATGGAACAAATTCTTACTCTTTAGTATCAGTCCATTGCACAAACATTTACACATAACTTAACCTCAAACCACTGGGACCTGATCTATTTTAAAGACTTTGTCCTAAATGCTGTTCACAGTGCTGTGGGTTGGAGATGAAACTGCTGATACAGCAGGATTTGTGTTTATCCCATCCTCTTATAGGGACTTGGCTATATAGAGGTATGTGAGGCTTTAACTGTGCCATCCTTAGCGAAAAGAGACACTTTTTGTAGAGCATGCCCACATTATTCAGGTGGTCACATCTTTTCTGTGGAAAAAGAACTAGAGTGAATGGAAGCTTCTCAACTGGACCAGCTTGTCTTATGCATGGATTTCAAAATACATGTTATAACATCTGTCTGTTCCAAGAAATCTTATGCAAGATGTACAGACATAAAGATACTAAACTTGGCATGAGATTTTGCTAAGATACTTCAGCTGAAAATAGGCTTTGCAATATACAGATGCGATATATATGCTTTTTCAGCTAAAAAGGGAAGATGAGGGCTACACTAATGGCTTTGCTGTATGGGATGTGTAAGGAAATCCATGATTTCCATCTCCCAGTTACACAGATAAGTGGAAAGTTTTAAGTAGGACAAATAAAATGAAACCACTTCATTCCATTCTGGATACCACATTAAAGTACAGTAGCTTCACATAATGGGTTCATAAAAAAACATTGGCTGTCTTTCATGCAGTTCAAACATCTCATTACTGTGAGGTTATAAATCTGCAGACAGTGGAGGTTCCTTTTATGGAGCAGTCTTTCAGCTAGAATGGTTATGAGCAGATCAATACATTTGTTATGAATAATCTCTTTCAGAACTTGGGCAAATGTGACTTAGCAGTTTTGACAGCAATAGAGCCAAGTTATGCTTTATAGATTTCAACAATCTTGCAGCTGGTTCAGTGAGGTGAAATCTGTAACTAAGTTGTTGAGTAAAGAGAATAATAGCAGAAGGAAATAAAGAAAAAAAAAAGGTATAGTGTAGCTTGGACTTTTAGCGGATTTTTGCATTGGATGTATTGCTAGTATAAGGAAAATGTGGTGGATGCAATGTTCACATAACATTTTGTCATCTGATAGCTTTTCTTACAAAAAAGATACAATGAAGCTACAAAAAAATTTTCTTCCATCATTGTTCCAGAACTCCTGTGTACTAGCAGTTAGATTTGTTCCATCTTTGACCTTTAAAATGAACGTTGATTCCCAAATGCCTTAAAGGTGACTGAAAAAAATTTGGTACAGTTGCTGAAGAAACATGAACTCAATAGCTCCACTAGCATAGGACTGCGTTCCTGCACACCTCAATGAAGTCAGGAGCTAAGGATACAAACATTTTACAGCAATTAATGGCTTATGAACCATTGTCAGAAAGGTGATTAACTGTAGGAAGCTTGAATGTTCTACTATTATTATTTCAGGTTTCTCTGTTGTCTAGTTGGAGCCTTTGTCTTAAGTGAGGTCCTCTCCAACACCTCATAACACAGAAGAGGTATTAGCTATGTAAGTGAAGTGCTGGGCTTTAAACCCCCAGCCCTGAATGAGGGCTGGCATATGGATGATGTCCACAACAAGCAAGTAAGACCCTCCTGATTGCTTTTCACCTGGGGTCTGGCAAGCCTTGGGTGGGAACTGATCAGGAGATCACCACCAGTTACCCTCACCTTCCACATTAACTTGGAGGTGGGGCAAGAAGCCACCTCTATAAGAACTGACTGCTTGCAGTGGTGCTGGGAGGATTGTTTACAGAGTGGGTGTGTTGTGGGGGGATTCTTGTTATCAAGAGGGCTCCCTGATGGCTCTTTGATTCTTCATAGTATGTGTAGATCTCAGGATGGTGGGGCAAGATGATGAGTCTCTCTCTGGGGAACTACTACATAACTGGGCTCCTTGTCTGGCTGGTTCTATCTACCATGGCATGGTTCTGGAGTCACCTTGCTCCTTTCTACACATCCTGTGTTGTAAGTAAATGTATTGACTTAATCCTTTCTCTTGTGCTTTGATCTCTGGCGTATGATTTAAGAGCAGAGGGGGTGGCTTTGGCTGTTGTTTTGCCTATTGATGATGATATCCTTCCTAGTCAGGCAAGAGGTCAGCAGATGAGTAAGACAGAAGCTCAAAAGAGCATGTTATGCTGTGAAGAAAAAGACCTAAAAGGAATGAGAATAAAGGAGAAAAAGCATGAAACTTAGGTATTTTAACAAGCAAAAGAGAGAAACAGTATGCAGAATAGTAAGCCACATTATAATAGTCAATAAACTAGATCTGTTGTTCTGCCTGCAGGTAATTCTAATTTCAAAACTCTGTTTTTCCCTATTTACATAAACTTCCTGCAGTTCCAGACTGAGAAATCACCAAAGTCTTGGATCTTTTTGTGAAACTTTCTCAGCTTTTTCTGTTCATACTGTATTTAGAGATGTGGAAGTTACTAGTGTTTATTTCAGAGGGAGTGAATCTATAGTTCATATCTAAACACATGATGATGGAGTCTGAGATTCAAATCCTTTTTGCAGTAGAACTGAAATTGTTTCTATATGTTAGTAGAGTTTCAGCAGAAATCCATCTGAAACGGCAGACAAGATGAGCTGAAGAAGATCTGCCTTCAGGTATCACCTCCAAATCTGGGATGCTTGCAGATGTCCATCTGCAGACATCAACCAGTAGTCAGCAGATATTTCCATACATGTGTCTTGCATTCCACTTGAACAGGTCAGTTGGAGTATTCTTGGAGACACACATCCATCTCTGCTGATGTGGAAAAAAATCACATTTTTTTTTTTTTTTTTTTTTTTTTTTTAACAACCCACTGTTTTTTTTTTTTTTTTTTTTTTTTTTATAACAACCACCTGTTTCGTTTTGCTGTGTTTTTCCAGAAGTCTGACCTGCTTGACTTTCCATACAGACACTCTGCATGCCAGGAACAATCTTATATCACATCCTTGGTGAGTGACACATCTAATTAGGTCTTGGACCTGCTATTACTAGTGAACACGTGTTCCAGTTCTCATAGCAGATCTATAGGATCAGGTCCTTTTATATAGGTACTGAGAAGTACTGAGATTGACTGTCACTTCACAGAATTGAGATTGTAGTGGAGTTGAAGGTGACTTTGCCATTTTCAGCATAAATGAACAGGGACAATGCATTTGGTGAAAATATGGTAGCTCTCAGACTGAAACATGTAACATTCTTGAGAAAGTGTACCATTATTTAATACGGAAAATCTGAAAAAAATCCAAGGTACACAAGCTTGACAGTCGTACCAACCATTCTTCAGTGCAAGGAAGAAAGCAACGCAAGTTTAAGCATCCTGCAAATACCACAGACTAAGTGACACATGGAGCTGTAGGTAATGATTATTTTCTGATTACCACTCTCTTCAGGAGAAGCCTGCCTAAATGAAGGCTGAGTGAAAACTGACGAAATTGAGCTTGGCTTGTGGTGATGTTTTATTCTTGTTTGTTCCAGTATTCTTTATGCTCATACTTTTAATGATTGATGAATGTTTGTAGACAATCATCTATTAAAACTGTCTCGTCCCAGCTGAAGTTTTTATTGTCAGACAGCCATAAACACATGGTAAAAAGGATAGCAATTTATTTATATAAAACCAGTATAAGAATTAGTGGTTCACTCTGTTTATGAGATATAGCTTGTGCTCTGCTGTGCTGTGAGAAAAAATTTAATTCAGACCAAATGTTATAAAATAAAGGCAGGTATGATTATTTAGGCTTGAATTCTTGTTGATTTGGGGTGAATGTTTTAGGCAATATAGAAATTTCTTTTAGTCTGTGTTAATGAAGTTGGGGATATGATCCCTCATGATCCATCTGGGATAAAATATTCTCTGAGCTTGTAACATGAATACGGAGTTTCATGTTGAAATTACTGGTTCTGAAATTAGTAAAAGATATTTTCTATGAAAATTACATAAAGGGCACCCTTTAGTTAAATAGATTTAGAGACCTGTGCTATTGTCTTTACTGAATCTTGTGAATTCTATGAATACGATACTGTTACATAAAGAAAAAAAAAACTGTTGCCAAAATTAGTAAGCATCTAGAATTTCAGTGTAAAAAAAAAAAAAAATATGCCTTCTCCTTTCTGCACAGTAAAATCTCTCAATTTGTCACTGGTGGATATATCGATTGCCAGTGGAATACAATACAACTGCCATTTGCTACAGTCTAGGAAAAACATTTTATCAGAAAGTCAGCCCTGATACTGCAAGCTAACTTACAAAATTACAGCCTTAAAGATGGATGTTTAAACCTTCCTGGCACCCTTACAAGAGTCAGTGAAAGGAAAAAATGATGCAAGGCCAAAACTAATGGAATTATTTTGTAGATTTGAACTTGGATTTGGACTTACAACAAAAAATGTCAGGGTAATTTATTAACAGATATAACATGCATAACAAAAATCTCTGAATCGTCTCTTCACTTTCTCTCAGGATTTTCAGCTAAAGTGATTTTCTAATTTTTGTTTTAGGGACAGGTGTAAATGACTAATACCTTCAACATTTGTACTGCAGAAAGATCATTTCAGTCCTTCTGTGATACCTTTCAGAAGAAAAGTAGAAAGTGATAGTTATGAATTTTCTAATGATAAAATGATTATTTTTTAAATAAATCTGCCTTTAGTCACTGAAATACAGGAAAATGTTAAATTTTGCTATGTACTTTATAGATGTGAAATATTCCTGTAGTTTAAAGAAATAGCTTAATTTTGCTCTTTAAATGGGTCAGAAGAACATGAAGGGTTTTAGGGCAAATATTTTATTTTCTCTAGCTAATTTCTTAATGTTTCTGTTAAAGGACTAAGCAAAATTGCAAAATTTCAAGGCTAGTGAGCCTAGGCATTGTCCTATACATATTTAAATATATAAACACATTTTAAATAAGAGAAGTTTTACTCTGTTAGAAATATGCTTCCTATTATGTGAACTGCTTAAATCAGTAAAGGTATGAATAATATTTCATTATTTATAGGTATGCATACAGTGCTTCATACTTATTCGTAAGAACTGAGTTCTATAAAACAGGAAAAAAAATCTCTTCTGAGCAAGGTTCACTCTGACCTGTGATTCAAATATATGGGATAAGGAACACACTGCATGTGTTTCTGTCTTTCAGAACAAAGATTAAGGACTGTGGGAACTGTTTCTGTAGAACTGATTCAGTGTATAGTTGAACTGAGCTAGTGCATCAGCAAGTTATTTACTAAAGATGCATCACTGCTGTGACATATGCTTTACCAGAAATTAGCTAACATGAACAAGGACTAGCTTCCATACAATGGAAGCTGTTGATTCTCTCTTCCAATTTCTTAAGTTCCTCTGAGGAAAAGAACTGTTTATGTTAATGATCACTTGTTTTCTGAGGTTGTTTCATAAGGTTGACAACTAAAGATAGAAGACTGGAGAGTTATTATTATTATTATTAAAGGGAACTTAAAAAAAAAAAAAGCATGTTTAAATCAACACAATTATAAACCAGCACAGAAATTTCTTTAGTTTTAAGAGTCAGGGCAGAGACCTGTTGTAACATAAAAATTGATAAAGTGTTTATATGTTGTTGACAACATGCATATGACATACAATATAGATGTTTGTCTTACTTCCATAAGCCAGCAGTACACAGATATTGACCTGTGTTTTCTCCCTCTTCAAATGTAATTGTTTGTTAACCCAAAAAGTACAATCTTCAGATAGCCGTCTGGATCTGGGGAAACAAATACATATCACTTGACCCTTTCCCTATGGCCTTGGGGAACCAAAGCTGGGAAATATATGATATAAAATCTTTGAACACACTGGAATTTCATCTACTCCCAGAAAATTTATCTCCTGAAATATGCACATTATGACATCAAGTGAGAGGTGCAAATGTGATTGTCTCTAATATACAAGTGACTGCCTTGTTAACCCTGGGTTTAAAAGTGCACGTATGCAGGGCAACTCTCTACTATCAAGAGATGTGTGAAGCAAGCAAAGGAAGTATTATTGTACCACAGGTCAGTGAGAACAGCAGCAAATGGGATTACTGCTAAGAGCAGGATGAACACAAGGCTAGATGAATGTAATTTCAATGAGAATTGATTTGTGGAAAATTGATTTAATGACTTTTAAAAGGGCACCCACTGTATTAATCTCTGTGGCTATCCTGTGTTCTTACTGCATATAAGGCTAAGCCTTTGTCTTTTGTTTTCTTTCTTGAGTGCAATGTGTTAAGGCATATGGGGATATTAGGACCCAGTGAGAACCACAGCCAAGTCTTCCCTGGCTGGACACTTTTGAGTCTGCTGTGATTACTCCCAAGCCAGATGCTGTGGTTTGAGGCTTGGAATGGGGGCGTGATCCTCCAGCAACTGGGAGGACCCCGGGTGGGGGTGAACTCTTGTATTCCCTCCCCCTTCCCACACACACTCTGATAAGAGGCAGGGAGTGGGTTCTAATTTCACTCCTGCCCTGGAGCTCGGAGAGGGAAGTTGTCCTTTCACTCCGTGGGACCTTGGAACCCTTTCTGAGGGTTTTGTATATTTTATTTTTTGTATTTTTCCCCTAATCTTTGTATATACTATTTTCCTTACCTCCCTTTTTTGTTGTCTGTTCCTTGTTAAACAATATACTTCATTTTTTTTTTTTTTTTCCCAAAGTCTCTCTCTCTCTCGGGGTGGGGGGAGAGGCGAGTACATAGTTCTGTTCTGTTTGGGTCCTGCCCTGAACCCCTTTTTACACGGAACCAGGACATCAGGTTTCTCTGCATCTACAGCCCTTTGTCAGAGACAGAAGACACAACCTTGGAGGCAACTTGAAAGTGCTGGCAACCTATGTCCCAATGACTGGCATTTGGGACTGTCAATACACCCAGGAGTTTATAAAGCCTTTTGCTTGTATGAGTTACCTTTTCAGAAGCAAATATTAAATACTAAATACAAAATGAGTGCTACTGATTCCAACTACTTTTTATTAGTATTACATAATGATCCAGACACAAACCAGTTTAGGTAAAATACACTTATTTTTCTCCCTACATTGTAGTTTGATCCATGTCCTTTGTATCTCCAGAGTATTTCAGTACAAGTTTTGCTTCTGCCTACAGTGGAGCCCTTTTTCTGTGCTCACTGTGAGCGTTAACCCTTATATGGTGGCTAATCCTCTTGTCTGTCCCTAGTCCTCCTGGGAGCAAGTTGTTTGTGGTCTGCCTCTATGGCTGCAGGGCTCTTCCTCTGATTAATTTATTCATCAAAATTACAAAGAGTTTGTTCTGAATCTATAGTTCTGTATTTTCTACCACATACTTGGTATTCTTTAAAGGAATTTTCATTAAATAATTTGCTATTGACATGCTTTTTCTTGGACTAGAAAAAAAATGTTACATTTTATTTCAGCATTTGCTGTAAATGGAGCATTCAGTCCAGCTAAATATCTGACTTGCAGTGTGTGTTTGACCAAGGAATGATGATTGGCAGTCTGGGAAATGTAACAGTACTCTGTAGCTAAGTTACACAATTTCCTTAAAGCACGTTTTTAACATGTTTGCTGGTAGGCTGCATTATACATGCTACTGAAATATCTGTCTGATCACCTTCAGAATGTGGGCATGGTCTGAAAGCCTCTCAAGAGATGTTTCATCATCTTTCTTTCTGTGGACTGGGACCACACAATGAGGAATCCAGGAAGTGCTCAATGACTAACCATGATACATACTAAAGTTAATGGATATTATGAACATGAAAACTTCATATTTATTTGAGCATATTAAACAAGTTAATTTTTAACTCATTTGCCAGCTATCTAATTTCTGGCAATCTTCTGAGAAAGATACTTTATTGGTTTTAATACATTGATTCATTTCATAAATCACAGATTTGGCATAGAAACTTAAATACACTTATAATGTCATGTGGCCATTAGCGATGGCCTATGCACTGATTCTGTGGCAATGCCTGCTAAATCTATAGAGCTTGTTAATGTTTGACAAGTTACTTTATGTTCTTATGGTCTAGCGTTTAATGATGATTAATCCCATAGCAAAAGAGTAGTCTCAGTTTTTGATTGTTATTGCAGAACATGTGGAAAATAAAATGTGTCAATTAAGTAAAATGCTCATAATCTGAAACATACTTCATTTTACCCACAAGCAAAGACATTAAAACTGTAGCCAGAGGAAGAGGATTTGCAGCATTTACAATCAGTCAGCACCTTTATTTTTATTTTGGACTAGTGTTAGCCTAGAGCAATGTGAAGCATCCTAAAAACTGAAAGGCAATTCCTTTAAGAGGATGATTTTCATGATAGCTTATAGAGTGTTTGGTTTGGGTAAAAATGTTAGATAAAGCAAAACAGCTTATACTTTCTGAGATTGGGCTCCTATCGGCCAAATACCATCCTTGAGTAATTTTAAAGACAGGTGACACCTGAGCCTGGGACTTGTTCCTTATGAACGAGAATGAAGTAGAATCTATGGTGCTAGGATGGGAGTTGAGAACACAGGGTATTACACTCTGCATGTGATTTAACATCCCCCTACAAAGTTTGTGGCACTCAGTCAGAAAGAAAAATAAAAGGTTCAGATTCTTTTCTTTATGTGTGTGGCAAAATACCCCTTTCTTATGCTTTGAAAAAGACAATAGAACTCTTCTGTGTGAAAAGAAATCCCTTTTCAGCTAAAGTAGACTGATTATTTGCTTATGACTGAGATTTGATTGCAATTGTGGATCTTGAAAACAGAACAAAACAAGTGATGTGAACAAATGTAGCCTGGAGCAGAATCTAATCAGGGGACAATCAGTCATGGACTACAGGGTACTTCCTTATGATTGTAAATGTCCTGCCTTGTTGCAAATGTTACCTCTGTTGAGTAAAAAATTAAAAAAAAAAAAAAAAAAGAAGAAAGAATTATAAATTTCAAACTGGAGTATTGTGTGGCCTGAATTCTCCATTTTCTTTCACCAGTTTAAACAAAATGTGATTTACATCTGGAAAAACAGAAGAGGAATCAAACACTTTCAGTGTGCATTTTAAAGAATCTCCTTTAGCCATAAAGTTTATTTTTGAAGCTTAAGAAATTTTCTGACTCAAATGTTTGTCCTTAATAGGAGTTTCTCACAGGGTGAACTAAAATGCTATATTTATTTTAATGAGTCTTTTCTCGTAACTGAATAAATCCTTCAGAATATGAAAGTTTTTAACTGCTCAATATGGTATATATTAAAGACACGTTGTCATTTTCTGTTGTTTTGGTTTTTTATGCAAGAAAATTGACCCAGTCCACGGTTCTGTTAATCACATACTTCTTTGGGTAGTAACTGAATGGCACGTTGTAATGATATGGAAACTTTCTTGCAGTTTAAATTTTTTTTTTTTTCCACTTCTGGTGTGCTTCACTTTCTGACCAAGGACCAGCCTCTAACCTTGTTCATTGTACTTTTGCACTGTAAGAGTTGTATGAAGAGGCTGCAAAGAAAGAAATAAAAATGCAAGTGGTTATTGTCTTGGCACAAGGAAATTTTGGGTTGCTCCAAGTCTATGTGGATGAATCACTATTAACTTGTCCAGTTGACTTCATTGCTTGTGTGGGCTAGAGATAGAGGGCCTGTGAATGGCATATGTTGCAATTACACGTTGTCTTGCCCTCATATAATTTAATAATAACATTTTTTGCCATTTGAGTATATTTAGAATGAAATTTACATCCAGAAAAAAAAATACACAATACCATTTAAAAATTTTTTTTCCTGTTGTGTATTCTTCAGTTTAGAATTGGAAAATAACTTGTAATTTTGCAACAAGTCATATCTTCTGAGATTAAAAGCTGGTAGGCATATACCAATTAAGTTTTAAAGCTTGAAAATGTCTAAGTTCATTAACAATGCCACAAACCCATTGTAAATTGCCCAGACATTTCTAATTGCTGAAGTAGTACATAGGCAGTGCTTACATCAGTGATAATGCTATAGGTTGGCAAAACATTGTCAGCTATCATCTTGATGCAGTGGGATAGCCTGACCTCATATATTTTCATCTGGAGTAATGACTGTGTATTCTTAGAAGAGTGAGAAAAATCAGTCCCTGGGTTGTTTAAGCATCTGCACAATACTCTAAAAACAAATAGCAGCTGTTTCACTGAGATTATAGGGAAGAGAAATCTTTGAGTGCCTTATGGTTGATGTCTTTATTTCTGCTCCCAGTGGATGTATAAGTACAACATCTTATCTGACATAAATTCAATTATGGGTAGGTCTGCCACAGAAGAATAACTCCTGAGTGTATACTAATTAACTGAATAGGAACCAGAGCATATAATGGGGCTTTTCTACTCCTCAACCTGAGATAAACTAAGGGAATGCCACATAGGAAAAAGGGGACTTCTAGAATTAAAGATCTGAAATATCTATGGATATAAAATATTAGATAGCTTTAATTTTTTGTTATGGATTAACTATAGGGATTATATACATGCAAGGCGAAAGATATAGTGACAGGACTATGAAAACCAAGTGTGTATTTATGAGGATAGATTTTTCACATCAACATCATCAGTTCAGTGAAGCTCATCATCTTGACTCTGTAAAATTCTAGATCTGCTGTATACACAAAATGTCAGTTCTCATTAGTCAGATGTTGCTTCCAGATTTGTGTGTTGCTTTGTGTGTCTCTACTCTCAGACAGGATGCTGTTTGGGATACGTGAAAGGTAGCAAATAGTGCAGCCTTTTACTAAAGAACCACAACCCAAAGTAGTTGGACAATCTCTTTTTTTCCCTTTAAAACCACTAAAAAATAGCTACTTCTATATATAATTTTTCTACAATGTAGATAAAACTGAAACTTCACTGAAACTATTCTTAATGTTGATTCTTGCACTGAAGTTGAGTAGGATCCCAATATCACCCCATTAGTAGATGGGGAAAAAAATTTTTTTCTAACAGTGGGAGTGCTTGTTAAATTCATTTACCAGTACTACTCCAGTGATAATTCCAATTTAGGCTATGTCCACAGGATGCCCGTGGAAGCCAAGTATCACAGGAGTTCTCTGTATTGTGGACATGCCTTTTGAACACTGCTAGAAATTGACTAGCACAGAAGACGGAGATTAATTTAGACACGAAGTAACTTGTGCATTCAAATATCTTTAATTCAAGATAAAGCACAAAGCATTTCTGTTATTAATTTCCGTGAATATATATATACATATGAGGCACAAAGTTCTCAGATATAGAGGATTTGTGTGAGATCTAGACTGCCATTTCTTTCTTTGATATGCATTCCTTATTTATGTGGTCATATCAGCAACACTGAAATTTTTGTTGTTAGAAATTCCACAACACTGTTAGAATTTATAAAGACATGATTTGCAGTCTCCTTGTGACAAAGAGGGTTGAGTGAAAAGGATCTATTGCAAACACATTCACCTTCAGCGAAAAATGGATATGGAAAGCCTATTAATGTAGAATTCAGTTCCCATAAGCTACTCTGCAGTGTAATGTGGGTTGTCAGACTGAAGCGTCATTAAAGGCAATGAATACCTGGAGGAAATAGGCAGACAGGACTGAGACACTAGAGCAGTGAGAGCTTGCAGAAACTCATCCTTGCAGACTTGTACTTTGTTTTAAATTAGATTTCTTTTGCTTGCCACTCCCTCCAATAACTTTTAAAGCAGAAAGTACCTTTCTGCTTTCAGCTTTCTCTGAGCATTAGCTTTTCTTTTTTAGCAGAAGCAATAATAACATATTTCAGAGGAAATGCCTGCCTCATTTTTTTCTTCAGCTTTCACACTCACAATCTGTTTCCACTGCCCCTCCCCCATGTATTTACTTATATTTATTTATACATTTTATCCAGAGCTTTCTTGATACCCTGAATCATGTTTTGCTCTCAGTTCTTTCTGTCACCAGCTGCTGTGTTTTCTAAGTTCTGACAATTTGGACTGGTTCACTTAGACCATTACAGAAAAGAAGCCCCTTTTTTTATCATCAGAGAAACAGAGGATGTTTTATTTTATCCAAGTAGGTAAGACTGTCATCAAAATACTTTTGTTTCTCACATACGTATAAAGTTCAAATGAAAGAATAGAGCTGAATTCCAAAAATACACAAAGTAAAAATGAGAAGTAAGGCAGACAGCATGTTTTATAGTCAAGACCATTATATTACTCAAAAGATGAGGTACTGAAAATAATGGAAACAATCCAGACAATTCAATATTTTTTTTTTCAATATAATCTCGTTTCTTTGAGTCAGCATAGGCAGTGACTGTCTCATTTGTGTTTCCCACTAAAAATGGTTCTTAGGTGGCTTGATTCTGCTGACTCAGGAGCATGATATCTTCATAAATAGAGGGAGCCAGGCAGATCTGTAATTAACATAGCTAAACTGCCTTTAACCTGGATTAGCCCACACATAGCCTATATTTTTGCATGGTTTATCTATGAACTTGCCAGTGCACCCACAACTAACAGAGAAGTACTGTAGACTTGTGTTTACTCCCTTACTATCCCCCTCAGACCTCCTGTACTTAAAGTTAACTCACATAATAACAGCTGGCAGAAAGCATAATTGATGGAAGGAGATGCTTTAGCTTACTCAACTCCTTTCAACTACTTTATATGAAAGTTATATTGTGTTACACTGCCTTTCACATTATGAAGAACAGAGAATGAAATACTAAGGGAATTCAAGTGATATTATGTGATCTATCCTACAGCACTTTACATATCACTTCTGATTTTGGCCCACTGACTGAGAAGAGAGAACAAGACATCCAGAACAGCCAGCGAATGGAACAATAGTTTAGCAGAAGGGGAAAATATTAGAGCAGACAGTGTTGTAATGTGAATAAGTATAGAATGGTAATTTGACAGGAAACAGAAAAATAGGCTCAGACTTAAGTGAGCTAGCAGATATATAAATCTGACATGCAGCTAAGGTAGATCTTTAATCCCAGACTTTAAGGTAAGCACATATTAAATTATTACTGCTAGAAATTACTTGTTTGGGGAAATTATATTTACAGCACTCCTCTTTCTTCAAACCTGGAGCACATGCAGATTGCTGGCAAACCTTCCCCAAAGCCAGCCAATGCTCTGAGACAGGCTGCACTCAGCTAGTCTGGAGAGCAACAAACATGATATTCACCTACTTGTACCAGGACTGGCTTTAGAGGGTCTGTGCTAATCAGATAGTTGTTAGGCTGGTTGGTTTGCACAACTGTTTGAAATACAAAAAAACACAACTTGACATGAATGCCTAAAGTTATCACTTCTACTCGTTATTACAACTTGAAGAATTAAGTGTGTATGAACAAGAGTTCGTATACTGGAAAAACATGCCATGTCACTCAATAGCATTCAGTGGAAGCACACAGAGTCACGGGGACCTAATGCAACAGACGTCACTAAGCAGTTCAGCTGTATATGTCAATTTATAACAGTAAAACAGTTACATTAATAAAATACTTTTTTTACTGAAAGTAATTTTATTCTGTAGAATTTTTATTCTGCCTAAAGTGGTTTTTTTTGTTTGTTTGTTTGTTTTTTTTTTTTAAATTAGAATAGATTAAACAGTCTACCTGTGTTGATGTGATTGAAAGAGTCTTCTTCTGAAAATCTAATTCACCATTCAACTCAAAATTTTTATATATACAATGAAAAAAAATACTGGAAAGCATGCACGCTGCATAATAATTTTTATGTCAAGGATCCCATACCTATCTGGAATGTGCAAATCTGAAGGTTAAAGAAAAATATTAATTACCAGCATATTTAGTGAAGTGTACTACAAAGATTCAGTCTATGTTAATGGTACTAGGCTTGACTTTTACCAAAGCCAAAGAAACAGACTGTCAAGAAGCATGTCATTTGACACCTTTTGCTGAATTTATGAAAGTAATGAATGCAGATTACTAAGAAATGTACACCAGGGTAAAAAAATAATGCAGCTTGCTGCCAAAAATTTCTTGCAGGTTACTGCTGCAATATATAACTGTAAAAACTGTGGTAGCTCTTATCTTCTAATGCTTTTAAAAATCTGACAATTATGCTGCAGATACTTGCAAGCCCAGATTCTCATTGTAAATCAATGATGGAATCTAAGTAGCAGCTGGACAGCAGCTTACAAAGACAGCTCACATCTACTGGACTTGCTTTGTGCTATTTTATTAATATGGCTTGTTTCGGGTAGGAAATCTATCAGTTTGGCTTGCTTTGATTTAAATAAAAATAAAAATTTAAATAAAAATGTAAGTAACAGCTTTTCTTTTTTTTTTCCTTTTTTTTAATTTTTTTTTTTCCCCTATTTTTCCTCCACTACTTCTGCTGTGAAAATTCTTCAGTTTTTCTGGTAGCCTGTTTTATTCTTACTCATATTAGCCAAAACACTGTTTGCAGTGTTTTCTGATTATGCCTGAAATATCAATTTTGGAAAAAGAACACCTAAAAAAGAAGCTTTGAAGATACTTCTAATCACTGGAAAATGTAGTGAGTCATGAATGTTATTTAGTTGTCAGGAAATTCACTGAGTGTGGTCAGTTAGGGGTTAATGAGGGAGACCATATTTAGATTGATTTTATTATTGTGTCTTTTTATTTTCTTAAAAATTCCATATTCACTTTTTCTCGTATTTCTAGTCAAACTCTTTTGTTCTTTACTGTTTTGGTTCTCTGATAACTGTTCACAAGCCCAGCACTCATCTTCCAAACCCATAATATGCATAGAAATTATTAAAGCTGAGATGATGGAGCAGCTCTCCTGTGAGGACAGACTGAGAGAGTTGGGGCTGTTCAGTCTGGAGAAGAGAAGGCTCCGAGGTGACCTTATGGTGGCCTTCCAGTATCTTAGGGGGGCCTACAAGAAAGCTGGGGAGGGACTTTTTAGGCTATCGAGTAACAACAGGACTAGGGGGAATGGGGCAAAGCTGGAAGTGGGCAGATTCAGGCTGGACATGAGGAAGAAGTTCTTCACCATGAGAGTGGTGAGACCCTGGAATGGGTTGCCCAGGGAGGTGGTTGAGGCCCCATCCCTGGGGGTCTTTAAGGCCAGGCTGGATGAGGCTCTGGGCAGCCTGATCTAGTGGGAGGTGTCCCTGCTCATGGCAGAGGGGTTGGAACTAGGTGAACCTTGTGGTCCCTTCCAACCCTGACAGATTCTGATCTGTTTTAGCAGAGGACTTAGCAGTGTTGGCTTAATGGTTGGACTTGATGATCTTAAAGGTCTCTTCCAAGCTAAAAGATTTTATGATTCTATGATGCATTTCAGAAAAAAAGAGTATCTGAAGTAAACAAAATTTTAAGTAGAGAAATTTGAAGGACTAACTAAGCAAACTAAGTTAAATATTTTGACATTTTAAGTACTTTATTCCACCTGCAAGTAAGTTATAAGGTGAACCAGAAAACTCATGAGAGCAAGAGACATAAATGAGAAATAGATGCCATAAGTTTTGAGAACTTATTTCCCAAAGTCTCAGATGTTCTATGGTCATATCTATCTATATAGTTAAAACATTAGGAACTAATGGGATGTAGGAAGATCAGCTGATGCAGGCAGACATACTTTGACCTTACATGGACATAACCATTGTAGGCTGAGATAAGGTTTGTTCTCAAATGGAATAAGTCCACCCACCAAAAACCTCCACATGTGCTGTTTGAAGTTGTTCAAAGAACTGTTTTTTGGCTTGGACCCTTATGTACTCATCAGAGGTTCAAGAACAATTGATGTGCATCCGTATTGGAACTTTTGACTGATTCTTCTCTGGTAGAAATTCAGGCTAAAACAAATTTATGAATTTGAGCAACCTATTCAGTAGGAGCAGATAATTTCCCTCAAAACCACCTAACTGCACCAGGTCAACCTACTAAAGCAGATGCAGTTGGTGTGGAGTATGTGACAACTACAGTTTGTCAGAGGATTTTGCCTTGGTGTTTTGTCCAACCTGCAGTGGATGGATTATCCAGTGAATGGCAAAGGACTATCCCTCAACTTGTTTTGATATGCTTGCTGAAATTTGAATTCATAATCTTGCTCAGCAGCACAGATTTATTTTTTAAGCAACATTGTGCAACAAAAAGCAGTTCAGCCTGATTCATATCTGGAATAACTTTAAATGTGTAAATACACAAAAGGCTCTTTTAAAAAGAGGTGTCAACAGCAGTGAGAGAAACTTACCCCTAAACATAATTTTTACATACTTATCTGTATCCATATGCAATATGTATGCCTATAATACTTTCTTGTTAAGAAATTTAAGCATCTTACAAATATTAGCTAATTAACTATCGTTCTGCTAACTATATCATGTTCTAATTGTCTCAGTCTAGCACCCAGGTGTACGCTAGATACTAACATTAGCATCACCTCTACACAGAAACAGGGCTGGCAATCTGATTACAGTTTCCAGAGACTGAAAGACAGGAAAATTGAACTATCCACTCATTTTCAGATGCCATTTATTCAGTTTTTACTGTAATACAAGAATTATTCACATTGCTGCCACAGCCTGCATGGTTCTTATTTTTGGTCAACTACCCTTTACATTTTGCTGCAGCTGCATCTGTGGTCATCACTACAGCAGCAGGGCTTGGCCCTCTGCAGAGAAGACATGAAGGAAGAGAAAAGATTTCTCATTATTGTTTTGGTGAACAGCAGCAGGTGAGCTGGGAGATACAATACAGCTATTATACTTCTGAGCAGAGAAATAAAAAAAGAGACTGCAATATGTGAGTGTGTTGGTCTGAACATGTTACTTTCTTACAAATGCATCATAAAGTCAAAACATTTATTCTGAAATGCTTTAGAATATCACTAATAAATGCAGTGATTTCATCATAATGGAGAAGATGTAAAAATAATAGATAATATTAATACAAATAACCCATAAAGTAACCCACAATTATTTATCTATTCATTTTAGACATCCCATGGTAGAAGACCTGATGTCAGTGTTCATCTGTGATTTACAGTGCCATTGGACAATTATGCTCTTTGGATTTTAAAAATGTTCAGTGTGCTCCCAAGACATCAATGGTGAAACCCTCATTGATTTCAAAGGTGGAGATCAAGACTGACTAAAGATTTTTGAGTAACCACTTAGACTTTCTTTGAATTCCATTCTCAGATTCAAGGACCGTGAGCATATTGCCTTAATATTTCGTATATAAACCACTTTGGGGTGTTAGAAAAAGTAATGAAAAATAGCAGAGAATTATCAATCAATTGCACCTCTTTACTTCCATCCATGACAAAATTGTAAGAGGGTCTTCATTATTAAAACAGTTAATTTTAAAATGTAGAGGAAAGCAAATGTTTACACAGGAAATTACTGTGTGGAGCTCATTAACACAAGATAGGAATTACTTAGCCCAGTAAATTTTAAAATTATGTTCCAACATTACATAAATGAGAAAAGTATTCTCCTAGTATTTCTAGGACAAAATTTTAAGAGCTATCAATCAAGTTTCCAAACACAACTTGTTCAATAATTAGAGTCAGGAAGAAATGTTTCTTTTAGTTTCCTCTGGAAGTGTAACCTTTCTAATGGGGGACATACTAAATGATTCAAAGCAATTTAAAAACATTACTGTGAGGCCACTTTTTACATTATCTAGGAAAAGATAAGCTGAAAAAAAAACATAAATCAGTAGTTTGTAATGGTTCCTGGTGGTTTATTTTCTTTTGTTGGAAGCATGGAGAGGGTGATAGTGGGATTCAATCATGAACAGATAAAACAATAGCAATCAGACAATGAAGCTGCAATATATAAGTGTAAATAGATGTTCATTCTTTTATTTAACAGCTTGGAGAATCTTAATGTTCTTCATTGATCACTGGCTATTTATTCACTGTATATCATATCCAAACATGAGAGAAATCTTAACTATTGAGCTTGTTTGAATCTGAAATATATGTTCATGATATACGTGTGTGAATTTACTTTTGAATACCATTTTGCAGCTGTAGTGGTATCCTACAGACTTCAACACATTTGGTATCATTCCAGAAATGCAAGAATAAAATTCTAAGACTGTCTGTCTCATCTTTCCGAGGGGTTAAGATTCTTATCATATTTAATTTGTTGTCTTCTGTTATGTGTATGGGACTTTTACATTTCTTTTCAGAGTTACCTTTTCCTATTTTTCATATAAAATGTCTAAGTTTTTATTATTTTGGAGCACTTATTTTACCTCACAGATTCCTACTGGTATCATATTTGTATAACGTTAAGAATCACTGATTTTTTCTGAATTTCAAGTACTGCAGCCAATTAATTGAGTTTCCTTTTCTGCTGAGAAGTTGCAGAAGGTTTTGCAAGCATTTTTTTTTTTTTTTTTTAGCACTTTAACACCTGGTAATTCTTACTGGGGGTGGAGGGAGAGAGATTGAGAATTAATTTCCTCATGTAACTTCCAATAAAACTTTTGTTTGTTGTGATGGCTACTTATATTTTGGGACACTTCAATATACATGAGCTAAGAAGTCCACCATTACTTTTTCAGTTTCAGCTTTCCCTTTTTTTGTAATGAATCATTGCAGATAATATTATCTGAGCAATTTTATTTTGGAAAGTGGGCTACTAAATTGTTCGGATGCAATACTTAATTTGTTTACTGACAAAAATCTTAATGAAGCAAGTGAAAGACCATCTAATAGAGTTAAGAGAGAGAAAGTTTATGCCTGTATCCGATTCTGCTCTGTGTGAATATAAAAGGTTGGTTATCTGAATCAAATTCAATGAGAATTCTGTATATCGAATTACTCTCATTCACAGCTAGTGCACAGCAATGAAGCTGTGACAGTTATTTGTAATGGTAATGTAAGTCAACAAGACAACCAACTGGCAAATGGCCATGTAAGTGTAGAGTAGATAAAATAGTTTTAATATAGTAAGACAACATGTATATACAAGTGCAACTTTGGCAAACGTCTCAAACAAATTCTTCCCATCCCACCAGCATTTTTGTTTTCAATATTTTGTGTGGAATAAACTATTTGAAAGGGAATTGACTAGATGCTCAGACCAGAGCTAGTTTCAGTACAAGTTCAAATTGTATAGGTTCAATAATGCATCTATTAAAGGGGTAAAATACCTGTATGTGAATCTGTTCCTGATTTGTTTTGTTTATGTAGACCTAGTTAAATAAAGTGGTTTTTTAAACATAATTTCTTCATTCTGATTATACTGCATTACATTTATAGCTGCCCTCTCAGCTAGACTTCAGGCTTCATTATATGAGATAGCTATGATTTTATGGCACGAGGGAAAACAAACTCACAGATAGAAAATTAGACTTTCAGAGGGCTTTAGAGCTGATAGGATATTTAAAGTGATGAGTTCAAGACCTAGTGAAACAAAAATCTAGCAGTTTGTTGGAGTAGCTGGCAGATGGAATGACATGACAATAATGAAGATATTAAAGAGAAATCTGAAGAACAGGTTTGCTTGCTTAAGACTGTAAACTTCAACAGTATTATAGATCATTGAGAGTTTTTAGGGCAACTTCGAAACTATTTTTTTTGTAAACTTTATTTTCCACATGCTTTATATTATCACTTATCTACATTAAACCATTTAGACCTCACTTTGAAACTGTTTAGTCTTAAATCAGTACAGACACGTGCATGCTTTTTTCTATACTAATAAACCCCCACATTTGCACTAGTTTTTTTATTGCATGAACATAGTTTTCAGGTTATAAGTTTCCTTAGATCTTCAGGATAGCCATAGAGTTTTTATTAATTAATTCAGTCTGGTTATTCTTTTCCTTCTGAGTAACAGATGTCAGATATCTTGCCCTTAGAGAAAAATTCAGTGGCCTACATTTTGGGTATATTTAGAGTATCTTTTCTGGTTCCATACATTCACCGATATGGGAACAGAGACCATCACAGATAGTACATTAAAAAATAGAAATTACTTGTCTGTTGAAACTAAGAATGATTCCAGCTTTCTTGTTTCATAAGAAAAAAACCCACAACCTTAAAAAATGTTGCCCCCGCCTTGCTTCTACTGTTTTGTTAAAAAAGATTTTAATGAGAAATTTTTATCAGAAACAATATATATATATATGCTACCTGAAAGAGTATTCAAAATAAATGTTTGACTTCAAAATCTACTGCATTTTTTACAGTGACTTTTCATATAAAACTACCACATTTATTCCTCATTTTGTTCATGCTGATAGGACTGTAGCATGAAATTATAGATTACTGAACTGAAAGAAACTGAGGATTCCTCTGCATGAGAATGTTCAAGTAAGATAATAAACATAGCTGCCTAGAATACTAAAGTTATGCCTTCCAATAGGCCAAATATTATTTTGTTACTCTTGGAGTATTCTAAATTACAGTACAAATCCTAGTGATATCAATTTATTTTGAAGACATTTTATTTTGGTTTTGGGTTTTACAGAAATGTACAGCAGCAACACTACATATGGGCAAAATGTGAGGTTATTATAACTGGTGCACTAGTCTAGTTAAAAAAAAATTATACAACTAAATGCAATGTTGCAGTTATGCTGAAGAGTTTATGTGGACAGCTATGTATCTTAAGACAGATTGCTAGCACTATTCTGGGAAAGGTACTTTCATCACTACAGTACTTAAACATGCTGATTATGGACTCCAAAGGTGCTCCTTCTTCCAAAGAGTTTAAAACTAACCTTTCTCTTAGGCATGCATGACTTTTCCATAGATTATTTTATTACAATTAGATTGTGAACAAAATCTTATACAATAATGAATGAGGTATATACACTGCAGAACAAAAATGAACAAAGAAATTTAGAACAAATGTGTTTTAAAAAATATTTAAGAGCTGAATTCCAGTAATTGATTCCAATGGAAGTTGGGAACCAAAGCACTACAAAAAAAAAAAAGAAAATTATTAGACACCCGTCTTCATCTTTATGCACCAAAATGTCTTTTAAGAGCCATTATTTGGCTCATGGCTTTCTAATAGCCTCGTCTCTGTAACAGAAGTAGTATAAATACATAAGCATGGTCACATGGCTGATCACAAAGCTGAAAATCCTCACTGAAGGACATTTTACTAGCTTAGGTAGCTGTATAACTACAGTGTATGGATAGTCAATTTTATTCTTGTGCATGAAGCTGTTTCTCTTTCATGTGAATGTACCTTATTGTGCGAATTCTGTTCCCAAGACCTGCAGCAGGGTCTTTTGATCAACGTACTGACTGACTTCCAGGGTATACTGCCATTAAGTGTCACACTCCTATTGTTCTTCTGACCAAACAGATACATGCTTCTTAATATGGTATTTTCTACTAAGTAAAATGTAGGAGTTCTAAAATTTTCTTCTACATCAACTTTTAATTTAAAAAGAAGAATTTAAAAAAAGAGAAGCACAATTCTGTCTCTGCTAGAGCACCAGACAAGGTGAAACAGATTCCTGTTA
Source organism: Merops nubicus (assembly GCF_000691845.1). Taxonomy (NCBI): domain Eukaryota; kingdom Metazoa; phylum Chordata; class Aves; order Coraciiformes; family Meropidae; genus Merops; species Merops nubicus. The sequence continues at coordinate 23,833 of NW_008605977.1, forward strand.
GTTACCTAAGATTACACATGCATAAAAACACTGATGGCAACAGGGTGCCACAGCTGTCATTGAAAACAATCAGAAGACAATGAAACTACATATATGTAATCGAACTACAATTTGGTCTCCAGAATCTTTATTACTCTATTAAACAAAGTAAGCAGGTTGGCCATCAGGTAGAGTTTGTGTGGTTGGCAGTTAATTTTTTTTTTTCATATTTATTGCTAGCAGTTTTAAGATTGGAATCACTGAGGCATAATGAACAGAATTAATAATCTCTTTCAAGGCATTTTGAAGAAACCTGCCCTGTGCCTGAGGGAAATTACAGTAAATTTGGTCCTGCATAAAGCACATCTTGAGTAAAACCACTGCAAGTTTAGAAGAGGATGGGAAATCTTGTCATATAGGAAAAAAACAGAAATCTTGTGTCATATAGGAGAGGACTGTTTTCTTAAAGTAGTCATCTATGAATGAAATAAAGTCACTAACTGAGCTTTTAATTCAGTTTACTGATACCTCTGCTTCATTGTGCAACTTTTGCTGTACTGTATTCCTTGGTCCTAGTCTCCTGCTTTAAGGCAGCTTTCACATGTTGTTTTGCCAATGACAAGGCCCAACAAAAATGATACCACCACCAGCAGGAAGATGAACCAATATACAGACTGTATTGTAGACAAGAAGGACATTCCATGAATGATCGCTGGGGGTCCAAACAGCTCAATCAGCTGGTTCATAATTGACACTACCCTCAACAATCCCACAAAGGACGTAACTCAGCCCACAACAGGTGGTACAAACAGAGACCTGAGGTTGCCCACAGTTGGCATGGGAAACAGCCAGACCAGCAAGTTAAACATATAAGAGAAAGGTGACCACATAGTGACTCTCACTCGATCGGCCCGTGTTCGCAAAGGTCTGGCCCTCTGAGCAGACTATCCTGAGCAGACTGGGGCCCAGCTCCAGGTAGAGTCAGGAGGTCTTCCCTGAACCAGGATGCTCTGTGGAGTACACTCCACAGAGCAGACGCTCCTGACTCCCTGCAAGTGGTCCCAGCTTTTATCCCCAAGTGCACGTCTTTATGAAGGGTTGTAGGAATCACCCATACGTCAACTTTAATTCAGGGGCTCAGGGTTCAGACCCCAGCATTTCACATGTGGAATGGGAAATGAAAAACCAGGAAGCTTTCCTTAAACAGATATAAACATAGTACCCACAAGAAACACTTCCGTGACAAATATTTATGAAGTGCTATGCTGAATTAGATGCTGGGCTCATCTAATCCAATATCTGTTTTTTGACTACACAGAGTACTGGAAAGAGTAAAAAAAAAAAAGAGTGACAAAATATATGAAAGGCAAGGGTGGTTTAATCTAGTTTGTGAAAGGTTCAGACTAAATTCCAGTACTTAGATAATAATGTTAATGGAAGAAACATTTTTTAAGTTTCATTTTTTATAACTCTGAGTAGGATGTCCTTTCCAGCCAACAGAGAATTTAATTAAGTGACAGGAATATGAACATCAACAGAAATATTTGTTCTAAAAGTACTTTTCTTAATCCAAGGAGAATGAAAGTCTCAGTCTGATGATACTTTTTTTCCACCTGGTGCAAATTGAAATTGCAATTGAAAACCCAGTTTTCTGGGGGTCATATTAATCAAATAATAGATTACAACAGCTCCAGCAAAAGAGTCAAAGAAATAAATCCAGAATTGCCTTCTTGGTGGTGTTGTAATTATTTCTGACAAACTCTTTGCCCTCTCAGTACTACAACTACAGGTAAAATTGTAGCTAGCATTCTTGTAGTAATAACGGTCTTCTCTGTGCATTACTTTATGTAGTGAATGTCTTTTCTTCTTGCATGTAACATAAAGACCTTAATTTAAAGAGGCTGAATGCCAGGCTGGTACTTACTAGAACAGAATTAATTCTCTGCTGTACAGTCCTTAACTGCTATTGAGATGGAGATCTGCCTTTGGGTGCTAAGGCAAAGGCAGTTACCACAAAGGCATAGTGCAGAGGAAGATTCATAAAACATTTGCTTTTGTGTTGCATCCGAACACTTCTTCCTTTAAAAAAAATATACTTTGCTTGGTTTGGAAGTTATAATTTGAAATTAAACTAGACCTATTTTCTTCCCCCCTTTATCTTTTTCTCCTTTTCCTTTCCTTTTCCTCTTTCCTTATCTCATTTTTTATTTTCTACTTTATTTCTGTTTTACTTTTCCCTTTTTTCTCTCTTTACTTTTTCTCCTACAGAATAAGGCTGTAATCTGCTGCATGGAATTGTTCTAGCTGATTACTACCATATTACAAATAATAATATCAATATTAGTGGAACTACAAGCAGATTATTTCTGATTAGAGTTCACTCGAGGAAGGTCTACCTTCTCAGCTTTATCCAGCCTCAAGGAACTTCAATTAGTCAAATTCTGCAAAACCATTGGCGTGAGGCAAGGGAAAGGAGCACAGAGAGCTGTGTGCCAGGGCTGGGTGGCAGCAGGAGTCAGGGCTAGAGGGTACACCTTGCAGCTGGCCCAGTAGGTTACAGGAGCAGCTGTACTGCCATGCTGTAGTCTCTGGCTCCATCTATGACCCTATATGCCAGATGCTTTTGATCAGCAGATCAAATATTATCTGGTTCAGTCTTGTCAGTGACACAGTGTGGTAGCTGTAGGTCAGCCAAAGATCAGCCAGTATTCTAAAGTATGTGAAGCCACAAGGAATGGAAACAAGACTATAGAGCTAGTGGAATGACTATGGAAAGACTATGGAACAGCATGAGATACTACCATACTACTCAACTAGCCAGCATATTTTCATGAACCTTGGATGTGGCTGCCATTTCTCTACTAAATACAGAATGGCTTATTCTCTTCATGCACAGATCAAAACCAGTGAATCCACCTTGGAGGTTTTAAAGTATGAGGAGTATATTTAGTCTATGAAGAGCAGTTGCAAACTCAGAAGTTTCCTCTGACTCATCAGACTATACCCAATGTAAACTACATTGTAAATGATAACAGATGACTGGCCCAGGAGATAAATCAAAAAGCAGTAGGTATTTTCTACCTGGACTTCAGTAAAGCCTTTGATACTGCCTCCAGTACATTCCTTATAGACAAGCTGTTGATGCATAAGCTGAGTTCTGCTGACCACTTGCCCAATATAGAATTGTGTCGGTGCGGGCGGTAAGAAGCAGCACGGAGTCCCCAGGCAGGTGCAAAGACGGAACTTTATTTACAAAAACCCGGCCTTTTTGTGCCGTTAGTCAACCATTAGTTTGCACACTTTTTAGGCACAACAAACTCATTTTAACCAACCACCAACCACCACAGTGCAGGCACGCAGCATGTCTCGCTTCCTCTCTTCCAGCTGAGTCACTCTCCTGGAGCTCTTCCCTGCTGAGCCTAAGTCACAGGCCAGAGCTGTGATTTTACCAAGCCTTCCCTTACAGAGCTGTACCTATCAGCTACATAGAATGATATTATCATTAATGGGCAGACCACCAGCCAAACTCCTCCCTCCACACCCACATCATGCACCAGAGATCTAAGGTGTCAGACCACCAGGGGGAGGAACAAGTCAATGCACTCACTTACCACAGTGGATGTGAAGAAAAGAGCAAGCCAGACAAGGAACCAAGCCATGAGAGATGGCAGCAGCCAGGCCATGAGCCCAGTTATATAGCAGGGACTCAGAGACAGCTTCATCCTCTGGCCCTGCCATCCTGGGAACTCCACTTATCAAGAAGAGGCAGGGAATCTTTCCAACAAGCAAACTCCACCCCACTGCAAGCAGAGTCAGTTCTTACAGAGGTGGCTTCTTGCCCCGCCTCCAAGTTAATGTAGAAGGTAGGGGCAGCTGGTCATGATCTTCTAATCTGTTCCCAGCCAAGGCTGGCCAGACCCTTGGTGAAACCAATCAGGAGGGTCTTGCATGCCCGATTGTGGACATCATCCATATACCAACCCCCATTCAGGGCTGAGGGTTTACCCCCATCACTTCAGTGTAAGAACAGTGAAGTGGATTCAAGACTGTCCAAATGGCTGGGTCCAGACAGGGATGATCAGTGGCACAAGGTCTAGCTGGAGGCTAGTAACTACTGACATAACTCAGGGGTCATTGTTGTGTCCATTCTCATTCAAAGTCTTTATTAATGATCTGGATGATGGGGCAGAGTGTACCCTCAGCAAGTCTGGTGATGACACAAAACTGGGAGGAGTGGCTGATATCCCAGAGGATCATGCTACCATCCAGAGGGATCTCAAGCTGACAGGAACCTCATGAAATTCAATAATGGGAAATACAGAGTCCAGCACCTGGAGAGGAACAACTCCATGCACCATATATGTTGGGGGGCGATTGTCTTGAAAACATCTTTGCTGAAAAGGACCTGGGGGCTGGAGGGAACACCAGGTTGCACATGAGCCAGCAATGTCCCCATGTGTCAAAGAAGACTAAAGGTATACTGAAATGAATTAGATAAAGGGTTGCCAGCAGGTCTTAATCTACTAGCAGGGTCACACCTGGACTACTGTATCTAGTTCTGGGCTTTTTAGTACAAGAGACATAGATATACTGGAGATTCCAATGGAGAGGGACAAAGATGATTAAGTGACTGAAGAGTCTCACTAATGAGAGAAGGTTGACAGAGCTGGAACTATTTATCCAGTGTAAGGGCATTTTATCAGTGTCTATAAGGGAGATTGTAAAGAAGAAGGAGCTAAGGAATTTTTGATGGTGTTCAATGATAGGACCAAGAAGTGTTTAAGTTCACAACAAACTCAGTGTCTAAGAATTAAGTAACATGTCAAGGGATGGTCTTCTCAGGTTCATTGCACTTACCATTGTTCACCTGAGTAATATTTCCTTCAAGAGTTATTTGTGTGGCTTCTTCTGATATATGGCTTATTTATATTTTGTCCTTCCTATGCATTTGTCTTTTATAGTTTACACAGGTCAGAGCACATGAGAACTTGTCTCCAAATTTACTGTCTGTATTTATGTCTGTTTTAATTGGGGAAAAAACCCTTCAAACCCTTCCAGTTTAATCAATCACACTTGCTTTTAAGAATAAATGGCTAAATAAGAACAGTAATAGTAGAAAGATGGAAAAATCTTGGAAGGATCACTGCAAGGTCATCTCACCCACTCTTTTGATATAACACAGGATTCCTTATGTTTATAGACTTTCTAGTGCATATTTACCTAATCCCTTTCTAAAACCCTCAGTGACATGTACTTTAAATTCACTCAGCCATCTAGTCTCATGCTTTACTGTTCTTAATTTTGGAAAGCCTTTTTTAATGTTCAGTCTTTTTTGATGCAAATCAAACCTATTTTTCTTTTCATACATGATAAACACAGGAAACATTGCTCCTATTGTCTTTGAAGATGTATTTGTTCAACTGTAAACTTCCCTGACAATATTTATTCTTTTTTTATTACAGTTAGATTCTTGGTGTTTTTGTTTTGTTTTGGTTTGGTTTTTTACCTGGACTGCATTTGGCACAGAATATCTTAAAACTCACTCTTCAAAACTGGATGGAATACTCCAGTTGAGGACCTGCCTCAGGGGTTGGGGCAAACCTTAATGACTTTTGCAAGAAAAGTCCTTTTTTCTGTCTATTAGAAAACATAGCTGATTTACAGTTTATTAAAGTTATTTTAATTCACACCACTTAAGCTATGGCCAGTTAATTGATAAAAATGTTAATAAACATTGATAAAAATGTTTCCAAAGGTACCTTAACAATTTAGCTACACATCTTGACCACGTTTCTTTCAGTTGTCTCATTTGTGAATCTTAATTTATACACTAACATGTTGAATTGTAATGACAGGACAATTTCCTGTTTGCTATTGCACACAATAAGAAATATTATTTATGAGCAATATGTAATCTTTAACTATTATATTAACAATGCTAGTCATTAACTAAATGTAGATTGGAAACCTTCTAAACTATCCTGATTATGCCAAAATATGATGTTCTTTAATCAAATAAGGAAAATATGGTGTGTATGTTTAATTTGTGTAAATAAATCTTTAAAATGCTCTACTAACAGCTTAGGTCAGCATTCTGATGGGATTACATGCCACTCTTTGCTGCTATCTTTAGCTGAGAAGAAGAACCTTTCAGAACAGTGTATCAACTTCTTTAAAGAAAATTTGACAAAATAATGTAAAAAAAACCCCTTGGTCTTGGCTGGGCTGTGGGATAACTGATCTAATAAGTTTCTTCCATTTCTCCTTTTTAATAGAACTGTCCTCATAGTCAATCTTTCCAATTATTATCAATGTTCTTTTATAATACATCTTAATCACCAAAAGGACCCATACACATTTCCAGCCAATTATCCAATAGTTAGTGACATAAGGGTATATCCTGAAATATGCCATGTTCTCCCAAGCATTGGTGATGCAGATAGGTTTTTGCTACTTGTTAGTTTTTAGAAATTTAAACATGCATTTGAAGAGAAAAACATGCTGATTTCTAACAGCTAAACTGGTAGGCTAGAGTTAGAAAGAGATGGTGGATGAGAGAAACCTGAATCCTTGGCAGCCAGCTTGGCAGCCAGTTCGCTACATTCATTTTATATTGGGTTGCTTACATTTTCAATGAAGGTGAAAAATTTTTGTTCTCTAATTCCTTTCTGGTTAGATGTTGGTTTCAAGGAGAATGAAAAAATACTGTATTTACTCCAATTCATAACAAAACCAAATTTTGCTATCTTGAAATTCTGGATGAAGAAGAATTAGCAGTCTCACTTCATCATTAGTGTTGTTTGCTTTGCCAAAAGCTTGCTTCAACTTTCAGGGTCATGTTCTCTTCTTGATAAAGTTACTTTTAATGTTACATTTGGTTCATTTTCCTAATCTGTAAATTAAAACCCTATCAGAGAGGATTTTTGCCTTTGATAAAAATGCAGCTAGTCTGTGACATTAGAAAAGGAGCCTAGTGAAATTAGACTCATGACCTCTAGTGACTGTATATTTTATTTTATGGTTTTTTTTTTGTTGTTGAAAATGTCAGTCTTTACAAGTTTTACAAGTACTAGGACATATTCCATGCTAACTTACACTCTGTAAAATCCCACTGAAGGAAAAAAGTTAGCAGCGTGGAGATGACTACAGATGGAATGTGAACCAAGATAGGTTTCTAATATGCTCCTATTTTTTCTTCTGTAAAGAATATCCCTTATTTAAAGGATTAAATCATACTGTTGATATGTACTAGGAATTTAGATGACAGTTGCCGAAATCTGAATGCTGACTTCAGTATTTACAGTGTTCTATCGAGTTGAACAGAAGTCTGCCCTCTCTCCTCCTTCCCTTACTTCTGCAGACTTAGTGAGGTGACTTCCTATGGAGAGTGGTGGCAATCAATCAGCTTTATTATATGTTTATGCAGCTTCGATGACATGAATTCACATGTAGCTCCCCACTTAAATCTACAAAATTACTTCCAACTCTTTCAGGGACATGAGTCCTCTATTGTATATTCCTTGACAACCAGCAATAAATGCCGAGGGTCTGCTGAGAGGCTGAGACTGGAGTCAATTCTACAGCAGTGGCTCTTTGTTACAGAAAGGATGTATGTAACAGCACATGTTGTTACACTTATTTCTTTCAGATGCTGTTATGTTCCATCTTTTCATAACACTCTAACTCAGTGGCCATCCATTAAAGCATTTAAATTTAAAACTTTCATCCGAGGAAGTTCTAATGACTGGGACATGCAGTCTTGACACCACCAGTGAGAGATTTCAGTGAAATTAGTACATTATGGTTGTTTACAGTGTAAATGATCTGTAATGCAAGGATAAAGGTGTCTTACATTGTATTCCTTCTACCTTCTACAAAAGATGACAAGTTTAAATTGTATTTTCAGTTACAAAAACAGAATTAGAGCTAACACACAGAAAGTAGAGAGGATATGTCTGCTTTACAAAGGTGGAATAAACAGTTAATTACTTTTTTTCTTTAAACTCTTCTTTCACTTGATATATTTTTCTGTGTGTTGATATCCAATATTCTGAGTTAGGAAACAATATCAACAAAAACATATAAGGCATATAAAAGGAAGAGATGCTTCATAAATTAATTTGGAAAGCCCAGTTCCAACTTTCTTGTGATGTACATCTTGCCAGGCTGTTGGGGTTCAGAAATCGTTTATGCTTCTAAAATCAGTATTTCACTGGGATCAGCACACACTGAATTGTGATTGTGACTTGATTTTCTGGTTGTTTTTGTCTCTCATCACCAGGGCAACAGACCCTACTTATTATAGTAGCTAGCTGAATTAAGTAATATTCACATTTGAGATAGGGTTGCAGACAATCAGAGGTTTATTGAAAGCAAAGGAGAATTCTGATCACAGTGCTGAGAAGATTTAGATGTTTGGAAAATTGTGGCTGCCCACTTTATAACATTAATTGCTATTTGTGCTATCAGTTTTGTGGTGATCCAGTTAAATTAGTTTTCAAATGAGTTCTCAGGGTGTGCTTACACTGTGTCTGAAACCCAGGCATCAGTCACTGGCTTTTAAGTTACAAGGTTATAACTTCAGTGCTACCTCCATATCAAGTATAAGATTGCAGCCAAGCTCCCGTGTCTACCAGTGCCCTTGCTGTACCAATCCTAACAGGTAGAGAAGAAGAGAGCCTAGGAGCTCAGTAGAGTTCTCTGCTTTCTTTTTCTGCTCCTGATGATATCATTGTTTAGTGACTGGATGTCAGTCCATTATCTCACAAACCTCAAGGGTTATCTTCCTTCCTTCCATCCCAAGAAAGCGAATAATTACTCATCCAGTTATTTCCCAGCAAAATTTCATTCTTGTGAATGCTGTCTATTTGCATAATTTTCCTGTTTCCTTGCTGTGATCTTTTTGACATTTTCTGGGTCATTGATTTTGGAATTACTGTCATTTTTTGGTCTTCATTATAATTTTATTGATCTCAAAGTGTTCCTTTCTGTAACACTAATACTTACTCTCTTAACTACAATATATTTTTTCTTAATAGTCACATTATTTTTCTCAGGACCTTAAGCTGTGTAAAATCTCAGCCAGAGGAAATGTGGTATCAAATTAAAGCATTCATTTTTTTTTTTAAATAATTATACTGAATTTATACATAATGGTCTTATCTCTTCCATAATGTACCTACTTTTATGTGTTGTCGAAGACCAGATGTAGCATACATACTTGTTTATATAGCAACCTCCTTATTTTTTTGATTAAGTTTTCAAGCACTTAGTCTATTCTATAACCAAGAGAGTTTTAATACTATTTTTTGATGCAAGATTTGGTCTATAATCTTGCAATGAATTTTCTGTCTCCCATGAACTGATTACAGATGACTGTGTTTTGAAGGAGAAGGCGATATGACTGTTTTGAGGAGGGCAGAGGACCAGTGTGTCTTTTGACTTTTCTTCACAGGAATAACAAATTATAAGTATATACTATTTGAACAGAATTGTTATTTTGATTGGTCCTTTTTAGGAAGTTGTACTAATTTAGCAGGAGAGTTAAACAGCAAAACTTTGCACATAGGCGAGCATTTTCATAAAGAGGGATTTCTCTCACTAGTTACAAGTCAAACGGGGTCTGAACAGGATCCCATTCTTCAACGGAGTTGTCTGGTACTTTGCTGATTGCAATGCTATTTATCTTAATACCAACAAACTGATGAACTGATCTAATCCACACATTGAAACATCCTTATTTTTTATGTCAGTACATGTATCTGTATAAACACACATGTATATGTAGATGGATATAGATATGCATATATATAGAGAGAGTATGTCTTTATAATTTGCATTGCTTTTGCAAAATGTTTCCTGCACAGAGTTTTTCTACATTTTTCATGTTTGCTTTATGTTCCTTTGAATTTTATGTTTGTCTTCATATAAAAGTTAAATTTTCTGGAAGCTGTAGAACCATATGCATAAGAGGGAAAATTTAAATTTTCCACTACCTAGGAAGCAAAGTAAAATTAAACTTATCAAATTTATTCAAAATGTTAAATTGTCAGAAACCTTAATTTCTTCCTGAATAGATAGCCAAATCAATTATTACTTTGTTGTTTTTGAGCGTTTATGGAACTCAGCATTATGCTCCTTGAGTAATGGCTGCTCCTCAATACTTAAAGAAATTTGTTTCTTTTGAAACATTGAAATATGTCTTCAGGATGTTACTGTATGAAGTCTCTGAACAGTACTTGTCTAAGCATTAGCATTATTATATGCATGTTAAAATCAATATATCTCTATAAAACAATTCATATGTTAAAGACAACATTAATATAGTCATTTGTATCTGTAACTCTGGTGGGTTGACCTTGACTGGCTGCCAGGTGCTCACCAAGCTACTCTATCACTCCCTTTTCTCAATAGGACAGAGTGAAAAAATATAACAAAAAGCCTGTGGCTTGAGATAAAACCAGGGAGATCAATTACCTATTACTACCATGGGCAAAACAGATTTTACTTTGAGAAATTAAATTAATTTTTTTGCCAATGAATCAAAGTAAGTTAATGAGAAATAAGAAAAAATCTAAAATCACCTTGCCCACACCTCTCCATTCTCCCTGGGCTCAACTTCACTCCTGGCTCTGTTATCTCCTTCTAGAGCAATACACGGAGACAAAGAATGAGGGTTGTGGCCAGGTTATAATGCCATCCCTTCTTCCTCATGTTCTTCCCCTACTCCAGAATACTGTCTTTTCCATGACATACTGTTCTTCGTTAACTCCTTCAACAAGGATCCTTCCCACGGGCTTCAGCTCTTCACAAATTGCTCCAGTGTGGGTCTTTTCCATGGGCTTACACACAGTGCCAGAAAACCTGCTGCAATGTGGGCTCCTCTCCACAGGCTGCAGTTCCTAACCGGTGCCTGCCCCTGTGTGGGTTCTCTGTGCGCTAGAGCTTCTTTCAGGCAACATCCACCTGCTCTGATGTGTGATTCTCCACGGGTTGCAGTGTGGATATCTCCTCCAACATGGACCTCCATGGGGTGCTGGGGAACAACCACTGTCACAGTGCTCTTCACCAGGGGCTGCAGGAGAATCTTTGCTCCAGTGCTTGGAGCACAGCCTCCTTCTCCACTGACCCTGGTGTCTGCAGGTTTTTTTCACTCATATTTTCTCACTCCTCTTTCCTGGCTGCTCTTGTGCAGCAGCTTTCACCCTTTCTTAAATATGGTACTACAGAGGTGCTACCAACATCACTGATTGGTCCAACTTTGGCTAGTGGTGGGTCCTTCTTAGAGCTGGCTGGAACTGGTTCTGACATTGGGACAGCTTCTGGTGTTTTCTCACAGAAGCCACCCTGCAGCCCTAGCCCCACTCCACCCACCCCCGCCCCAGTACCAAAAGCTTGCCATGTAAACTCCTGTTGTGGTTTAGACTCAGTCAGGAGCTGTGCACCACATGGCCACTTGCTCTCCCCTCCACCCCCTGAATGGGAAGGAGTGAAAGGGAGAAAAAATACAAAACCCCATGAGCTGAGATAAGGAGAATTTAATACAACAATGCAGAAGAAGCAGTAAATACCAGTAACAACAATATATAAAACAAAGGGTACAAAGGAAAGAGATCACCACATGACCAATCTTTATGTAATTTCTAATTGCTAGCATCAATTTACATTTTTTAGTATATTTCACATGTCCCAGTCATGCTAGAGATGATCCATGGATCCAGTAAAGCTAAAGTGTGAAACCTTCAGCAGTGAAGTGAAGAAGGCTGTGAGGAAGGTTTCAGAGTGTTCTGTGTCTTTTAGTTTGCACTAAATGACTCGCAAGTATTGTGACTGCAAGATCCTGTGAATGATAACAATATACATGCAGAAGAGTTACAAAATAATAATTGCTAGGACAATAGTTTTCATTTAATAGTTTTCATTAAATAAAAAATAAAAGACACTATAAAGCTAAAGTTTCTATTGTGAACAATGAAGGACACGGGTTTTTTTTTTTTAGAACACAGCTGGGCTGATGTATATAAGGTTGCTTTAATTATAAAGAAGCAGACTCTTCACATTAAATGGTGTATGACCAAACAAGCTGCCTTCTTTTGACTTCCCAGACAGCTGGAGTTGAATTCAGAGGCAGATAATTGCCTTGGGGACCTTTATCTGGCAAGTAGCCCATTGGTACTCTTGAGAGGTGGAGAGGCTTCACACAGAAAGCTTAAAAGCATCTGGGCTGCTGTTGTGCAGAATGCTACTGCTGACAGATTTACCATCTGCCTTTGAGAAAGACAACAGTTTTGGGAGCCCAGATACAACCATTCTTCATTAGAAAGCCCTTTGTCAATCAAAACCTCCTCATTAGAGACCAGAACTTCAATTATACCTAAGTGCACTAAGGAAAAAAGAAATATCAAGACATTACTGTTATCTTTGTATGACCAGCTGAAAAATCCTGTAACATTAGGAAACATCAGACTGTAAACACATTTGTGTATTCCATCAGCTAAGCTTTCCCTGTGTAGTTTTACAGATGTACAAACAGTAACCTTGCCCATATCCCCACACAAAAGTTATGTTGCAATAGCACTGGATAATGAATTCATAATATACAATATTCTATGTTAGATAATTCAGATATCTGTTTTTGTACATTGTCTTTGACTTTAAAATGTAGTTGTTTTTATCCCAATGTTTGTAGCCAATAGAATGGATTATATCTATCTTACAAGGGAACTTCAAAGCTCTAATGATAGGAAAAAGGATGTGCAGTCATCCCTGTACACTTCCATATGTGCTTATCTATACCAAAAATCATGACTCTTTTTCCTAGTGCAATTTTAAAAGATTCAGTCAAAGTTAGAAACAAAATTCAAATGTTTTCTTGAAAACCTGTAGTATGCAAGTATTTTCAGCACACAAATGTGCATATATAAACATATGTAAATACAGTAATTGAATACTTAGAGGTCTGAATGGCATGTATTCATTTCAACAGTTATAAAACTGTTAGGAATTATGAAGAACGGAATCATAGATTCTATAAATAGTGCTATTTCTTAAGTCTGCAATTGAATCTATGTGCTTCCATAAGACTTTGGTGCCTTCTTGAAAGACATAAAAAAAGAGTTATGCTCAGTTTCTATTGCTGTATTGCTGTGATTGACCAGTAAGTGTATACTGGGTCTTTAAAGAAGTAGCTGTTTACTTTGTGACCCATATTCTTGAAAACCAAGTTTCAGTATAATGCGAACACAGAGGAAGGTTAAATATATTCTATAGTTATCACACAAGTGTATTTAAAACCACATATATTTATATGTGTGTATATGCGTGTATGTATATTGTTCATCACAAATATAGGAAGCTGAATACAGGTAGATGTTAGAAATTTTTTTTTTTTTTTTTAAGTGAGAAATTCTTATGTTTTCTTACACAAGTACTTTAACACAAATCTAGAGGGAGAGGAATATATGCCAGGATTTTCCTTGAAGCTCAGTGGCTGCAAAGTACTAAAACACAGCTTCTCTCTCTGTATGCATGCAGTATAGAAAGAACACATTACCAGATGTAGGAAAGGATGCAGTTTAGTAATGAGGCCTCAAAACTCTACCCAGCATGTTGACACGATACCACTATGAAGCAAAAATTGCAGACTTATTATACTTGTCTAGTGATTACAACTCTCCCATGAAAATAGAAGTCCTGGTTTCTAGTAGTTTTTTCTAGGGTTGTTTCTGTATTTTAATGCAGAACACTTGCCCACTAAGCTTATAGTTAGGGCATACACCTAGGAGATACAAAAAATCTGTTTGAATGTTCCAATGCTGAGGAAAGCCCTGAGTTTAAGTGCTCTAATGAAATACAGCTTTATCACTGGCCATATTTTAGAAGAAAAGGGAAATTGGTTTCTCATCTCCCAGAGAAGAAGCTTAGTTTTTTACTTCAAGGGAAAGGTTCAGCAGTTCAC
>NW_008605977.1:37799-42993 GCF_000691845.1 Merops nubicus
TCCAGTGTAAAATATATACCCTAATATAAATTTTAGAAAGACGCACTTTATTCAGATTAATCACTGTATCATCATTAAAGGGAGCCAAGTGTTTGCTTATGTTTTTGTGCTGAGATACTTTCAGTAGAGTTAGATTATGTACCTCTATACTCGGTTGCAGGCTACAGAGCTGATATGTCAATGCAAAGAGAGGTGTTTGACTCAAGCGATGTGCTCTATCCATAATTTCTGATTATCCAGTTTAAGCATATTCCTAGTTCAGTGTGCTGACTGCTGTGAATCCTTTCCTTGAATGGATGATTTCCTCCAGGCATGGCATAGAATGTTCAGTTGGAGCTTTGAGTTCCCCTCTGGTGGCCACATGCCAAAATCCTTTTACAGGTCTAGCTCTTAATCTATCTTTCTGTTGGCTTTCTATTACTGAAATGACAGTCACTGCTTTACCCACTGCAGAGAGGGTAAGTGTGTTATTGGTAATCTCCTCGTGTCCACAGTTATAGAAATCAAGTAAGCAGATACATAAAAGTTCTCTTGCATAAGAAATTAAAATGGGATTATATCTGTATTTTGGACGGGATGTCAGCCGCAGTATTTTAGTAAGGTGGAGTGTAGATGCTCGGCTATGACAAGTGTCAATTAAATATTATTCAATTAAATAACAAAGCAAAAAGCAACCAAAACAATATTGCATTTACATATAGGCGAGGTATAATTTGGGAGCATGTAGACAGGACTTCTTGTAAAATAGAAAAGTTGACATTTATACCAAGGATACAGCAGTCCATTTCTGATCAACTGCAGAATTACCTATGTGTAATTGAGACCATAAAGATAAGAAATGAGACTAAGCAGGTAAACCTGAAAGCATCATTTGGCTTCCAGATGGCAAGAAGGATATTTTCAGGTAGCCACAGGCTAATGAGTACAACTGGCAGTTAGAAAAAGTGTCTTTTGTAAAGCAAACTCAGGAAAAGACTCAGTCAGCATAAGTCAAGAAAGGCAGAACCCATCAGTTTGCCATTTTGGTCTGTAAAGTAGAATCACATTTAAAGTACTATAGCAACTCACTGTGATACAAGCTGTGGCTGTATCCTGGCTATTAAATATTTCTGCCGGGAACACCTTCCACTTCTCAAGTATGTCTCACAGAAAATCATAGGAATCATAGCAACATCACGTTTTCTGCATATTTTACACTCTGTAAGACTTTTATGTAGATTTTGTAGGAAGGTTGTGAATATACTAGTCGAAAAGAGTATTTTGAAAGGTCACTAAGACCCCAAATGGAGACTTGTGTTTCATTGCAAATCTGGTATTCCTTCTGTAAACCTGAATAAATACATTGATGGGTTTTTTTTGTTTGTTTTTTTTTTTTCTTTCTGCATTTTTATGAGACAGATTTATTTTCTCTGAAGACAAAATCCAAGATCCTGAAGGTGTATGATACAGATAAAGTGTATTTCAGGGAATGGGAGAGACATGTGGATTTGCAAAGAACCATTTATAGCGTTTGATGTGTTGCTAATGCTAGCTGTCAATGGCACAAAGGCACGATTCCAGAAATCAAACCTAGATCATAACTAGGGCATAAATCTGATTGTCTAGGTCCAGCTCTAACACTGGATCCAAGAAGAGAGGGTAAAACAGCTGTTAAATCAGCTATCTTCTACAGTTTCCTCAAGGTAGGCTAAATAATAATCTCAGTTGCTTCTTCATGACTCCGTTGGTTTGTCTGTCAAAATCATAAAAAAATATAGGGTTTCTCATGTTTCTTCCTACTACCAAGATACTGTCTCACTTCCTTCACAGTTCTTTTGTATGAAAGGAAGTGACAAGTCAGGAACTGCCTTTTTTTTTTTTTTTTTCCTTCTAACAAGTTCTCTTCTGTCAGGGAAGCTCTTTCATATCCAAGCAGTATCCAAGCAGGGAAGGATATTTTCACAACACTTGACTTGCTCCCATCTATCTTAACTATCTGTATGGCATTTAGTCATCCTATACACTGATACATCGCTGTATTGTCTTGACATTATTTAATGTATTCTGCATTAAGGGCAGTTGAAGCAAACACAAGAACAGTGGCCACACTGTGATGCTACTTCAGAGCTCCATCTTCAACTCAGCTCAAAATTTCCTGACTGCCATTGCTTCATTATGGCTTCTATTGTAGTCAAGGCTCAGAGTAAGCCAAAAAGGAAGAAAATTTCTTGAGGGAGTGAGTACTGAATCAGTTCCAGAATCCCCAGTGGGTGTATGGACCCTACTAACAGGACTTCCATTATATGACAGCTAAATACAAGTCTGCACTTGGCCACAACGAATAAAAGTTGTGTAGATGTAGGCAGATACACTGATTTCTGCAATCCGTCAATGAGATGTATGTGGGAATTTGAAGACTATTTATTTATTTGAAGACTATTTAGTGTTAGATGCTGTTTAACCTCAAAGGGAGTCTAAAGTGAGTAGACTTACAGCCTTTTGGTTTTGGGAATGTTCAGTAGAGTTTTAGCTTCAACAGCTCTGAGTGGATTGAAATATATTTCTCTTGTTTCCCATGAACTCAGACTAAATATTATTCTTTCACACTTGCATACACAACAAATGCTGTTAGTTATATTCTTTGCTTTATGAAAATTGTTTATTAGGAATAGTTCAGTGGTTAGACCACAAAGACTGTGATATGATGATGAAAGGTGTAATATTGCAGTAAGTGAAATAGGCAAGCTCAATTTCACATGCAGACAACGAATTAAACAAGTTGCATATGTAAACTATTACTACAAGAATAGTACATTCATAGTAACAATATCTCATCGGAAAGGGAAGGCATGTTACGATACTCTCCTTAGGTTATTAGGAATGGATGTAACTTCAGAGGAAGAAAAGCAGAACCATTTTGGAAGGGATGTGTTGATCCTGTCTTTTCTATTTTATAAAAAGATTTTCATGAGTAATTTTATATCCTTGTGAAAAATTGTGACATAGTGTCACGGTCAGCCATTTTCATTTTTGACCATTTCTTCAACTTACTGGAAAGAAAATGAACTGTAGAAGCTCTTTCTAGCAGGAGAAACCTACAAAGGCTGCTGATGCTTCTTACTTGAATTATTGTTATCAATACATTGTAGCACAATTGATGCAGAACAAAGGTGCACAGCTTGTTAGTTACAAGTTCTTTTTCTGTTTTTGAGAAACCACACAAAAAGTTGCAGCAGTTGTGTTATTGACACCTAAATGCAGAAGAAGTTCAGACTGACAGAACACAATTTGAAACTATCATATGTGGATACACTTGCTGTAATCTCTCCCTTCTTAAAAACATACCTGAAGGCTGAGCATAGACAGGACTTCCATTTGAAAGGGCTTTTATTCATAACACAGCAGTTTTCTGTGTAATCTCTAAACTAGATACATAAACCCAGGCAATGCTTTTTAGATTTTTATGTCAAATGCGTCCTAATGTGAACTTATGGTTTTAGTGACTTTCATAAATAATGCTGTGTGATAAAGCATTGGCTGTATCATTCACACCTCTTTCACAAACCCAGCCCGGATGCAGACCAGCTGTTGGTAATTGGATCTTGCATGTTATTACACTTGTATCTTTGCTATCACTCAGTCTTCCTTCTACATTCCGTTGCTGAATTTCCTTTGTGCTGTGGCTTTTTCTCTGCATGTTATTTGTGTATTTAAAATGAACCATGCAAAGAAATATTTCCATAACTATGGTGACACAGAAATATTATGCACACTTAAAAAGTACAAAGGTAACTCCACTAGACTGTTTTTTTTCTGTGATCAGTTGCTGGAAATTTTTTTTTTTATATATATATATATATGTATTATTTTTTAATAAGAGCGTAAATGGAACGTGCTGACTATTTCCAGATCTCCTTATACTGGAGTTACTACTATAAATTAATCCAATACTTCTTCAACAGAACTGATGAGCAGTGTGTTGCTGTGCCTGTGTTGCCTGCTATTACTAGTTTTTCGTGAATCTTGGGATATGATGTCGACTTTTCTTCTTTTTTAAGGGCCTGTGCTTCTGAAGTCACATGAATACATAAGAATTTCAATCAGTAAATTTAATCACCCATAGTTCTATTGCCTTAGGCATTTATATAACTTTTTCTGGTAGCATACAAATGCTTAACATAAAAATAATTTTCTCTCATAATTATTGATAATACTTATTTTTGGCTGGGAAACTGACGTACATAGAAGGTAGGGCCCAAATCCAAAAAGGCATTTACATGCCCTAAACCCACCATCGTTGATGGCTGTTAATTGCTTGTATTTCTGACCACATTGAGCTTATATGATATAAGGTTTTCTAAAAAAGCTTTTCATATACCAAAGATATTTAGTTTTGCTTATAAGATCTTACACTATTGCTTTTACTGCTTCTGAGAAAACAGAAGTGTTCCTAGAGACTCCCAAAATGGAAACCAGAAGAAATCCAAAACACACTAGTTATCTGAAAAAAAAAAGAAAACAAACCAACAAAAAAAACCAAAACCAAGTAAGTCTTGCGATATGAGAATCTGAGTGAGTTTAGGTTGTGAAGAGGACAGTAGTTCTGGGCAATATTGCTTCTGCTAATTGTGGAGCCAGATGTGCAGAGGTAAGAAGATCCAGACTTCAAGCCTCTAGCTGTTCACTGCTGTGTGGTTGATAAAAAGCCTTGCGTATTCCCTTACCTTGATCTTTTCTGCTTCTCTGCATGAGTCCAGAGAAACGTTTAGAACCACTTAAAGGTTTGGAATGCTTGCCTGTAATAGATACAACACAGTTACCACAGTAAACCAAATGTGAGTAAAAATTAACTGTTCTGTTAAAAATTCTTTCGAATACCTGCTGCTATGTGCTAAGACACTATACTAGATAATTATTTAAATGATCATGGCTTACTTTCTTTTCTACCTTGACTAAACACACACATAGAATTGAATCCCTAGAACACAGGGTACCTATCCTGTCTCTTAAGTTCACTAGAAACTCTCTAAACAGCCAATAGTATGTTGACATTTCAGTATGTTGAGTATTGCCATTAAACATCAATATTTTCCTGAGATATTGTACCTTTTTGCTGGTAAACAAAGTATTCTACTGTTTGTCTGTTCTACCTGTGGCTTCAAGGAACACACACATAATTTTGAACAATCCTTGTGTGGTGGTTTAAACCACTTTT
>NW_008605978.1:0-6836 GCF_000691845.1 Merops nubicus
ATATATATATACACACACACACACACGGGCCTAAATAGATATGTTTAGCTTCTTTTTTGCTTGAATCCCAAAGAAATGATATCTAATATTTCAGTACTTTTGTCTTTGGTGAGGAGGGGAAATCAGAATTCAGAAAAAATAATTCAGTGGACATGGAAAAGTTTGATACACATTCAAGGCTCTCTCTTTCCTGTCCAAAATCTTCCCCTGTCCAAAAGCCCCCAAATATATAATTGATGCTCATAGTTCCACAAGTTTAATGTATCATTTTTCTGTTTATAATTTGAGGCAGAATACATTAGACAAGGCTGAGCAATCCACAACCCTTTTCAAACTGCTGTTATTTGGTCCCATCACTGCAATCCAAGTGCAGGGGAAACTCCATTGACTTGACAACCTTTCTCAACCTTATCTCCTGAATTAATATAGCTGAACTCTTCTTTTCAATGAGATCTTCTTGGAACCCTGTTTTACCATCAGCTCTATTCATGATGGAATTACCTCATTTTGTCTCATTTTCAGCTTGAAAAGCTCATGTTAAATGTCACAATTACTATCCCCACACTCTCCTCTGATCAAGAGAAGAGAGTTAACACATGGTGGGGACAGATGAACTGGAAAACAGTGGGAAAGTTTGTGAGATGTTCATGTAAGGAACTTTCAAAAAGCAGCACAGTACATCTTATAAATAGGAAGTTTATTTTTGCAGATCTACTTAAGGACAATTTGCTTAATGTTTTCATGTAGAACTGTTTTATATTTGCCAACTATATCCTTTGCAAACGATTTTCTGAATTCAAAACAACCTTCCAAATACCAGTGATCTCTGAAAGAACAAGACCAAACTCCAACTAGTTTCCTGATTCTAGCCATTACCAGAGCTCCTACCCCTCTGCTGTGAAAGGGTGATTTTGCAGTAGGAAAGAAGGAAGGAAAAAATATTTTACAGATGTCTTTGCTAATGGTTAATAAGTCACTTGAGTAGGTGGATCCTGTTAAAATGTAAACTTCCTATCAGAAGCAGAGAAAACTCCTTCATTATATGTCTGGGGATTTTGCCACTTTTACCATTCACCAACTGGTTGTGGCCTTTTCCTAAACAGTTTTTTGCTTTTTAATATTGGTTTTAGCTTGTGATACTACAGATATGAAGCAGAAAGCAGCTTATCATTCATTAATTCTAGTTCACTCTGCCACACCCCTTAAAGACCTATATATACACTGGGGAAGAGAACCACTACTTCAGCACCTTATAAAAATAACGAGCAAAATGCCTTTTCAATTTCAGCCATTTTGAAGAACTGTAGCTAGTTAATCATTTGACAACTTGACATTACAAAAAGAATAAAGTAACCAAGACCCCAAACCATGGTGGTTTTATTTCTAATATTTAAATTATTACTTCAAAAATTCTGCTTCTTTACTAAAAAAAAAAAATAATAGTACTTTTATTCTCCTACACCAATTTGAAGGCAGGCTTTCCCTTACTCTCCTCATTTCACAGAATTTTTTCAATTAGAAAATTCAAGAAGTAGAGAAAATTGTGATTCTTCTGAAGTCAGCTACAAATTATCATTGACTTTGAGAGGATTTTGTACTTCAAAGGTGATTACATACATATGTGTAATGTTATTCCTGAATTTCCTGTACCTCTATAGGAATAGGAAGTATAAACAGGTAGACTGATTGTCACATTTCTCAGATGGTCCTTCTTCAAAGATTTTTATATCTTTGAATTTTTAACTTTGAAGTTTTTAGATTCAAGGGAGAAAATATGATTATTCTCTGGGAGACTTTAACCATCTTAAGATTTTTTCAGAAGTGTTCTACTTATAGCAGTGAGCTAATTATATGCAATTAGAACATAGCAGAAGACTCAGAAAAGAGAAGCTGATAGAAAGCTACAAAATTATAACAGAAAAAGCAAAACTATTTAAATGCAGAGTTCCATTTTTCAGTCTTGATTTTTTAAACCCTGAATTCTCTAAAACAATTAGCTAATTTAATATTGCCAAATAAATATAAATGGATATACACACATTTTAAATTAACTTACAATTTTGTTTGTTTTTCATTAATATTCTAGGAAATAGCCCAATAGGAGAAAGAAATGTAGAAGCTGCAATGTCAATATGAACGTTACAGAATATTAATAAAAATGTGGTTATGAAAGCGAAGTTAAATATATGAACATCTATTTAAAAAATCTTTGTGTTCTCCCTATCCAAAGAGAATCACATCTATATCTAAATATTTGGGGTTAGATCAGTTAGATTAGAAAGTAAGTAGAGCTCAAATTAGTTCAGCATGTTTATGTCATGTTTACAAAACCAGTATTCTTTTATTTCTTTTAAAATAAATTCTGTCACAGTTTTATCTAAGCCCAGTTGAGGTAGTGGTACTGGGATACACACTGCATGACTGACCCAAATGACCTTGTGAAGTCATGAATAGAGAGATCTTAAAACTCACAGAAGTGTATTAATCCACAAGCGATATTCAGCCATTCACTTAACCCCAAAGCCTCATGATATTTGCTGTGTAAACACATATACTGTCTGCCTTGCTCAAAAAAAGTTTATAGAATCCTTTAACAACGTTCACATAAGAGGAAAAAAAAATCCCATTTGTGTAGTTTTACTGATTTCAAAGAAGCTAAACTCATTTACCCACTCAAGCCTCTACTCCACCACTCCATATCAAATAATGACAGGACTGGTACAAAAAAAAGGAAAAAATGGCATGGTAACCTTCATTAGTTAGGCTGAACATGGCATGTACAACACTGTCCACTACAGCTCCTGCAATACATATAATTATAAAACCACAATTTTTCTGTTACCATGAAGGATGAACCCTGGGAAGCTAAACAAAGACCCTGCTGTCAGCAGAGAATACCTCTGCCTCTCTTCACTCCTTATTGCAAAGGCTGATTTTGAAAAATAAAAACAGTAGCCTGGGGGCTGTCAACGTCATCCGTCTTCATTAACCAACATCTCCAGTGCTATGGGCTCAGAGACAGCCTGAGGGGAAACAAAGTGCCAAGGAAAAATCTTTTCCAAATAAATCACATTTTTAAAGAAACAAGTCAAGCACTCAAACAAATGGCAGCCAGCTGCTAGTGTTAAAAAAAGAAATCCAGCCTTTACTTGATATGTGTACTTTTCAAAGCTTTTCAGCTTGTAATGGGAAACTATTGCCACTTGGAAGGCAAAAGCAACCAGCAGTAACAACTCTTGTTGACATCAACATACATTATGTCACAACTCAGAGTTTCTGGGAACAGGTATATAGTTTACTAGTCTCGTCCTGAACTGGTCAAAAAATTCTAGGCATAATCACAGGGGTGTGTGATAAAAAGATTTTAGTACTGCACAGGTTGGTGGCTGCTTTCTCTTGTTGTATACTCCTAAAAAATTTAAATGTTTGGTTAGCAAATGATTCCTCTTAGAAATCCTTCATATTTTAGTTGTAGAAAAGGTACATGAATGACAATATGGTTTCACAGAGGGCAATGGGACACCATAACCGTCAGGTTTGACTTTGTGTAAAATGTAAGTGAGAACACTTTACTGAAGCATTTTTGCCTCAAGTATATGTTTAGAAACAAATACATAAAGTAACTGTTTAGAAACACCAATTTTAGTTCAGAATCTTCAGGTATAGATTTCTGTTTTTATAAAGCCCAGAAACTGTAAGATATGGGGAATCACCTTGTCTTTCCAAGTTAGGTTCTCTAGAGGTTAACTAACTATCCTATTAAAATGTTATCCCTGACCTGCATCCTAGGTTCAAGCAGTTATATTTTCCACTTACTGTAGTTCTGGCAGATTAATCCCCTAGTACTCAATTTTTTTATGTGTGCTTAATGGTTATACTCCTGGTATTACCATGACTACTTCCATCTACCTTTTATTTTCAGAAGTGATTCATAGCTTTCCTAACTCTTTAATTCTCTTATGAGAAAAAGTGATTAATTCAGCTTTTTAGTGTATAAAAAAAGAAAAAATAAATGATAAATTTTAAGTGTTGAACAGTTTCTAAGAGAAGAATAAATACTGAAAAATATTTCAGGACACACTTTGCTGTGTACCTGTTTCCATAAAAAAACCCCACACCATTTTTTCTCTTAGACTTTTTTTTTTTCCCATTCTGTTTCATAAAAAGCCTTTTTGATTTGATATATATCAGTGACTGCATTTTTGCCAGCTCAGTATTAGATGTCTAACCCCATTTAGCTGCCAAATCAAATTCCAAATGCTTCTCACTGCTGCCTACTCATGGCACTGAGTATTTCTTTAGGATTCCTTTAGATCAGCTCACTGATCTTTCAGCTTCCAGATCCTGGTGACTGTGCTCTTTCCTTACTTTGAAGAAATAATGGTAAAGAGCAGAATGTTATTGGAGCTGGAGCTCCCTGTTTGGGAATATGTGTTAGCATGTTACTCATGGTGAAAAATTATTATTCTTAGAACATGTTCTGTGGCATCCACCAGAAACGTAACTTTTCTCTAATAACAAACTGCTGTCATCTCATGGACTGAGAAAATAGTGAGCTGTGCTGGAAAAAAAAAAAAAAAAAAGACTAATCTTTATTTAGTGGGTTTTAGCTGATGTGATAGTCACCTCCGTGTGACTGTTTCAGTGCTCTGCACAGACACAGCGCCTGCTCCCACGCCCAGCATGTGGCAGTGGAGATGGCTGCTACTAACTCAAACACTGCTTGTTGCAGAACTGTCCATCAGCATTTTCTAAGTCTTCCAAAAAACTCCACTGTACTGCAATTGGGCTAGTAACTATCACCACTATCAGACATCCAATAAAGACCCACTACTCCTTCTGTACTGATTTGTCAGCTCAAAGTATTTGAAACATCAAAAAGCAGCAGTTTGTTTTGCTGAGTGTAGTCTTAAACTTATTTTTAAGTAAAACTGGCTAAACTTACTTAGATTAATGAACTGGAGGCAGGATCTGACAAAAATACAAACTTTGGCAGGAAGAGGAAGTTTTTACTTTGTTAAAAAAAAATAAATTCTGACATTATGACAAACTGCCAAAAAAACACCGAACAGATGAGCTGCTAGAATACCAGTCTTTTTGGAACACATTCCCCAAAACGCCCAGATTAAACTAGGACTCTCACAGTGTGACACTCCAGAACTAGCTGTTGCTACAGTTTGCCAAAGGCTTCTCTGAGAAATACTTTTCTGTATGTGTACCTGCCTCTTTTGTAAGCATGATGTTCCTAAAACTAAGGCAGCTGGTCTGAGAAGGAGTAAATGAATATAATCTGACCATAGCAGCACTTATTTTACTAACAAAAGGATCTGCTAAATCATGTGTAAGCTGCTAACCAGCATCAACATCAGAAACAGGTTTCTCTTGACTAGTGGCACTGCACAGAGCCATAGGGAATGCCCAAGAATGAAGTCAAGACACAAATAATTATGACTTATTTCAAGAGGACCACATTTCATATTTTAGTTAAGACTGAACTTTAGATTAATGTAAAACCTTGATTTGCGGCTTACAGTTTTTCTTAGGCATTTTTAAAAAATTCTTCCCAACATCTAAACAATAAAAGATGATTTTTTATGAACTAGCCCAAGCTCCGTGCATGGTGCTGAGAAGCCTACCTCTTGCATTACCACAGCTGTACTTGTCCTTCAGTCACAAATTTCTTCTGCATTTTATAAAAACACTAGCACCATCATGATCTCTGTTCCCAGCCAATGTGTAGGCCAGGTGCAGGACAGGCTTTATGTTTGAGTTCAAGACTTAGCAAGAAGGCTCAGCAAGCCAAAAAAAAAAGCCTACAGTGTGCCACACAAATAATAAAGCATACATGCAGCCTGTCTTTATCATAGAATGATTTTGGTTGGATTTAGAGGATTGTAATTTCCATGGGGACTGACTTAGCAGACTGAATACGAGTCTGAAGATGACATATTTAAAAGATATAACGGATGGGTGTACACAAAATTATATGCCTTAAATGTATCATCTCTCACTCCAAGTTCTGTTTCCAAAAGTCTTTTTCAGTATGCTGGTAAAACTCAGTTTTAAAGCCTACACACCTTTTCAGTCACTTCAAGTTGCTCACTGCAAAAAATAATGTCTAAGGAGTCCCACTTAGAGCTCTGCCCACTGAGTCTTAGCACAGACACTATCACCAAAACAGGGCAGCCCTGTAAAATTCAGCATTGATAAGACTTTGACCTATGGAATAACTGAAATATATGTCTGGAAGCATGAAGACAAGGCACACCCTTGAAAGCACACAACAAATATTTAGAGAATAAATCAGCTCCTAATAAATAAAGCAAACTGAGAACAATGTACTACTTGCTAGACCATAGTTAAAAGAGTTCCAGCTTTAGACTGTCTAAATAAAGTGGAAGTGAAGGATAGTGTGTGAACAGGTGAAGAGAAAACTGAGTGATCTTGACAAGCCTCAGTAGACCAAGTGAAAAGGAAGAATTCTGTGCATTGTGCCTTTATTACCATTCACTGCTTTTTAAACTAGGTTGCCTTTCACACTATGGACAAAACCCAACAAAACCAAGAAGTCTGACAGGCTGACTAAAAGCATACTGGAAAGCTGTGGAACTTGTTGCTTCAGTTCTCCATTTCTGGTACTATCTGCTATAGACAGAAATAAAAATATTCAGCTTAAAATTACATGAAAAATATCTGTCCTGGACTTCTCATATTTAGACACTTTGGGTCAAGCTGGACTCCCTTAAAGGGGAGTGGAGCATGAGGGGAAGTCATCTGCAAAGGCAACAAAAGTAGAATAAAAAAGGAATGAAATAAAAGTGCAAATCTAACCACAG
>NW_008605978.1:6867-39173 GCF_000691845.1 Merops nubicus
GAAGACTTCTGAGAAGAGTTGTTGACTCAGACTTGGAGCCTTTAAATGGTTTGCTGCTTTTCTGAAGCTGTGGCACCATTATTTTAAGCAAAAGTGTTTCTCCAGATATGAAACTTGCAATCTCCTTAATCAGCTTATGCTTTTTGGAGAATCAGACAATTTGATCTTTACTCATATGTCAGAAACTATGTATTGCACTGCCTTCTATGAGCCAAGCCCACCTCATCTTGTTCTTGCAGACATTTCTACTAAATTAAATGAGGAAGAGAAAGAGTTTCATAGCAATCACATTGCACAAAACAGTCTTTTGGCAAAAGATTTTGTCCAAAATACCCAGAGTAAAACTTTGTAGCTTTATTTCTACCACACTGAAAACTGAAACAATGGCCGGTCTGATTCAGGCCACTATTTATAAAAATGGTACATCAGTGACATTTAGACCTTAAACGTTGTTTATTGTCATGCAGGAAGTGATTATACAGCAAATACCTTGTCTTGACACTGCTTGTGGGAATTGGAAGATTTTGCTTGTCTCAGCTCCTTTCCAATTGAATTCTGTTCTTTATAGAACAAACAGAAAAGCCTAAAGCCAGTCTCTCTGCAGCCAGGATGTTAGAGGAAACAACATTACCTGCAGGGTATGCTGGAAAGGATAATATTTTATTTACAGAATGTTAAGTGTTGTTGGAATGGTCATCAACAGCTATGTTTCTTCATGATTGTGCGGTTCTAAATGCAGAGTTTGGAGCAATGTCTGTGGAAAATACAGCAGTTTTTCCCCAAAACTATGAGGTAAGGTTTTAAGAATCAGTTGTACAAGTGCTTTGAAAATAGGGAGAAATAATTGATGCTTGGTGAAGAGGAAGGTGACAAAGGAAGAACATAGACTGTCAAGTCAAAAGGGCAGATTAGGAAAGAGTCCTTTGTGACCAAATGGAGAACGGAATAGCACAAAAGGAAACTATCCTAATAAGAAACTACAAGAAAAAAAATACCCCTTTTCATGCTGCTCAGTAGAACATACCAAGATTGTCACAGGATGAACTGGCAAGTGAGCAGTACATGGTAATTAAGTATTAATGAAAGTTTGTAATTAGCAAGTCCCACTTTATTTGATTAGTTTTGAAATGAAACTAAGTCATCTACTACTTCATTCTAGAATTGAAGTAATCCAGTTTAGTACTAGAACTGGACAAGTTAATTGTAGCAAATATTAGTTTAATTCATTCTTTTAAATTAATAGATTAATTAATTGATCTTACATCTAAGCTGTACAAATTTGCTCACTTTAAATTATTTAGCAAATGGTTTATGTGCCATAATTCCACTGACAAAAAGGTAAATGTTTAAGTTCCTCATCCAGACACCCTGGACTTATTGACTCTGTAAGCAGAGTGACGCAAGTGTACCTTAATTCTGTTGCAAGTGGCCTTCTCCTAAAATGACTAGAGAGGAAGCTTAGACGCACTTGAAATTGAGATGATTAAAATAAAAAAAATGGATTCTACTGGAAGTCACTCCCTCCATGAACAGACTGAAGAATGGAGAGCCCTCCTTTTTGGGAGATGTAGCAATTTGTAAAGTCTGAAACTCGGTATGAAGAAACATGAAGGAAATGCATATTAGTTGTACCACACTGCTGTTCAGTGCTAGAAGAATTAGACTTTACTGCATTTCTGACCCCCACAGAAGACCCATTCTGAAGAATGCATTACCACTACTTCTCAAAGACCCACAGCCGTGCTCGCTGAAAAGCTTTGTGCTGGTGGTATGGTGTATTCTGCCTGGTCTGGATTTATTCCTCCTTTCACGTTGTAGTTTGATTTATTTAAATATTAGATCATCAGCCAAGCAGACCCTCATACACTACTGTAGCCCAGAGTCAATTCTCTGGATTTCACAGAAAACTGAAAAGAGATTTGGGCCTACTGTGTCTTATCTGAAAATCACCAGATGTCTTCAAACTCTGACGTTAGCAACATATGCCATTTTTATCACAGCCATCCTTCTGCAATATGCAAAACCCAAACATACGTACACGTTTTGGTCAGGGAGTCAAAAATAACCATGTAAAAAGTTAGCGAACAGATTTGGCTTATGTAAATCTGCTTTTTACCTTGCACAGCTCTCACTATGGAAATTAGATAGTCATTATCTAAACAATGATATATATCACAGGATTCCAAAAGAGGTGGAGAATCTCGACATAAAGCCATACACACTTCTTTTGACAACCTTCAGCACAGAGACATCAGGTACAAGCAGCTTTGTGATGATGTCCATCTGTTAAAACAGCCCCTCAGAGATTATCACAGCTGGATGTGACACAGCAGCCCCCAGGGAGCTCCTATTTACACCTGTGATTGAAGTGCCCAGCAGTAACATTGTGATAGAAAACTGCTTTTGCCATAACTGCCATCTGTTTCTGTGCCAAGTATAGTTCCACTAACTCAAATGGTCCTTAAAACTTGCCATACTTCTTTTGCACAAATATGACGGTCTTTAGTCACAGCTTGTAGAAATCACTTAATGATAATTCATTAGATTACAATAACTATTTATTTTAACAAGCTGTGATTATTTCAAATTTGTTTCAAGGTGACTCTGCTCTAAATGAAAAAGAAAAAACCCAAAGGAACATAATAAAAGCCGAGCAGTCTCTCCCTATCAACCCTCTACAGGCTGCTGTACCCAGCCAGCCCATTCTTTTATTGGCGACAGCTCGAATTAGAACACGTTCATCTGTTTGTTGAGAACATTTTGTCAGCTTGGATTAAGATTCTGTTTTGTCATCCTTACCCAGACCAATGAGTACAGGCATGCATTCAGCTGAAGAGGTGAAATAGGACTGGGATCTATAGAACTGGAATCTATAAGACTTTATTATAAGCCAAATATTGAATTTAGCACAGACATCTTTTCATTGTGTAAATGCTCACTGCATACAGATTTGACTCTGCAAAAAGAGTAGCTTTGCACTTAAGCTACTGCATGCTAATGTAGAGAAAAAGAGGATGCATTTGTGATCAGCTTCAGATGTCACTCAGTCTTTCCACCAAGACATCCAGAGGAAAATCGCACCAGGTTTTGCACACACCTGAAGAGCATTACAACACTTTTTGCCAAGTATCCAAGTAGGGACTTCACTCTGTGAAATCATCTCCAGAGGAGAGTCATACTCTCTGAAGCATTCCAAGGTTCTTTCAGATAAGTATGTATCAAGCCCTTCAGTAACATGTTGAGACCATTCAAATTGGGAAACCCGGAGAAACAAATGAAAGGAAATTTCCCAATATTCCCCTTTTTCTTTTCCCCTTCCTTTTCTTTCTGTTAGCTCCATTAGGAGGAGCTCTTGCAGTATTTGGCCTAGATGGGATTCTCATTGATCTAGTAACATTCAAACTAATCATTATCCAGTACAAAGGGAGATAGATTCAAAAGTCAGGGGGAATACATTTCAAGTAGTGTGACTTCAACCATACAGCTTTCTTTACTATTTCCCACAGACATCTGAGAAGTAAAAAGCAAAAACCCACTTGAACAAATAGTACTGCTAATGCTTTTGTGTTTCAAAGCATATGCACACCTTCAGACATTCCCATAATGTACCAGCCTTAAAGAAGCATCATAAGCATATATGCTGTGAACATATAAAAATGCTAAATTATGAAATACAGGCAGAGTCACACATAAGCCACACCTTTTGTGTGAACAAAGTGAAAACGTATCTTCACAAAAGAGCAATGACACATCCTGGCACTGCAACAAATGCTGTGGTATTGCACGGCCCAGTTTCCAGTGTTTGCTAACTCTATCGCATTCCTTGAGGGCACTGAATTGGCAAAGTTAAATGAACAACAATATAAAGGTGGTTCTAAGAAATAAAATAAAATTCATCCAACTCTTAACGAACAAAGCACAGGAATGTATATGCAAACACTAATTCCTACATGCA
Organism: Merops nubicus; assembly: GCF_000691845.1. Classification (NCBI taxonomy): domain Eukaryota; kingdom Metazoa; phylum Chordata; class Aves; order Coraciiformes; family Meropidae; genus Merops; species Merops nubicus. The sequence continues at coordinate 10,823 of NW_008605978.1, forward strand.
CTAGCCATAGCACACGGAGAAAATGTTCAGTACCAGAACTGATGATTCCAGTACTACTGAGCTCAGTAGACTTAAAGTATTAAATAATGGACACTGCTACCCAGAGTATCTTTGACTTATTTGACTGACACAATCTGACACTTCATGAAAAAGGAACACCCACCCCCCCAAAAAAAAAAATTAAGCTTCTGAACACCTACTGCAAGTTGCTTCAGATGCATAACTGTGTAAATCAAAGGACAAATGCAGGAAGCCTGTGTTCCTTTAACAGTCAATTGAGAGATATGTAAATGTAAAAAAAAAAAAAAAACTTCAGTGCTATAAAATGACAAAGTATTGAAGGAAGGAAGTGGAAATCGTCTCTTGAGTAAAACATCAAAATTTCTAGGTACAGCAGAAGTTAAAGACTTTGATTTGATGTTTTAAAAATAATTTTCAGAAATATTTCAGCTTTTGTAGTGGTTATTTTCAATGACACACTTATCTCCAAGGTAGTTCTTTTTATGTAAACTTCACTTGACAGTCAGGCACTGTTAGCTTCCTCAGGAAAATAACATTTACTGTACTGTTTGGAGGAACATAAGATAGAGCATGTCATAAACCCATCCAGTCTGATGAAAATGTCTTAATCAAGTGACATATTAGCTAGTACTTGAATTTTCCAAGTTTCTCATTTGAAGTAGTTTACATTTTAAGTCTGTCAGAATAAGGATCAACAGTATGGAAAAACAGTGTGAAAAAGAACAAAAAAAACCCCATTTTTTTTCAGTTCTTGAAGATGTTACATAAATTTAACTTCCTGAGGTTTGGGGTTTTTTGGTTCCCCCCTTCCCCCTTTTTTTTTTTCCCAAAAAAGGTGTTACTGTATTCAAGTGTAGAAAATTTTCAAGGCAATATATGATTTAATTTGAGTCTTACAATCAGGGTTCTCTTTCCAAAACATAAATATTGAAATATAGACCTAAACCAGATTAGGAGAATGCTGAGTAACTGGGGAAAACTGCAGGTGAAATTTGATTTAGCAGTTCAGAAGCCTTACTGTGCATGCTTTCCATAAGTAATACTCAATTCATTTGCACAAACTATCTTTTGGTAATTCTAGCGGAAAAATTTCTAACATTGTTACTTTTCTCTAATTCCTCCTGCTGTCTGCAGCATTTTACTAAATCTCCACAGATTTCACAAATTTCAATATTTTAATCCAAAAAGGAATGTGGAAGGCAAAATTTTTGTCAACAGCTTGTCCTTATCTCTGATTATGGTTTTTTTTTTTTTTTTTTTCATAGAATTATGGGTACATGGTAAATCAATTTGAGATTTATATTTCTTTTTTAATATTAAACTTTTTTAAAAAAGACTTTTCAAGCACATTTCTTGATCTTCTTCAGACTGAAGAGCAAGAGGAATTTACAGCAAGGAAATTCTAAAATCAAAGTCTTCAGTAACGAAGGTCTAATTTCGAAGTCAACAATGATCATCTTTTACATGAAATATCTGTAAACAATCCTGCAGAACACACATGAAAAGTTTTAAAGAAAATACTTTTGAAAGGGCTTCAGTTATTAGACTAGCAAGGACAAGTAAAAAATGTGTTAAATTCTGGACCTTCTACTGAATTAATGAAATTTCAACATAAGATTTTGTTGTCTAATATATCTAAATAACAACAATGTTAATTACTTTACATTACCCTATTCATTTTAGACCCTCTGAATACATAAATTAATGTAATTCAATAACCTGAACATAACTTTTTTTGCACGACATGTTGTAAAGAATGGAAATTGCTTAGGTATTATTTTCGTCCTACACTCTGTACTGTTCCTCTGAAAGTCCAGGGTAACTTTATGCTTGATAACGTTTTTCAGAGTCACCATTTTCATTAACTAAATAAATGTTTCACAAAGACAAGTCTAATGAGAGATTGTAGCTTGTGAGACAAGTTAAAAGAATAGCCCAATCATTTCTGTAATCAAGGCTCTTCTCTAATTAGATTTATATATATGATATGTAGTGCCATTGTCAAACATCAAGTACTGTGGAAATAAAATATCGAGTCAAAGGAACATTAGAAGAATTATAATATTTTGATTTATCAAAAACGCTCCAAAATGAAGAGGACAGTGATACACTGCAGCTTCTTGACAATTAAAAGCTTCTGGAAGAGAATGTTCATGGCATAGTATCCACATGTGTGGAATTCAACACATATCCACAGAGGCTTAGAATAAAACAGTAAAGCAATTACTGAAAATACTGACAAGTCAATGATTGTATCAAAAAGCAAAGGTGGAAACAGATGATTGCTTAAAACCTAATTCAAAGTAAGTTTATACAACAATGCTTCGTATTTTCTAGGTTCTGTGTCTGACGTGCCTGAAGTCAAACAAAAAGTGGGATATTACCCTGCACATAACAGCATTTTAGGAAACCACCTTTGTGTTCTTGTTAACCCTTCTGTGAAGTAAATAAAGGATATTTAGCCATGACATTTTTCTCCACAATGCCCTTCATACCTTAGAGTTCATTTTGTAAACTTCAATAATGAACATTTATCAGAAATCTGTCTCCAAATATGAAAGAATTTTAACAAATATGCAAGTATGAAACCATGAGTGCAGACAAAAGCATGATATCCCCAAAGTGGTCTGCCTGAAGAAGTAATTGTGTAAATAAGATCATACACAACAAAAGAGCAGGTGTCAGTGTTTTGTATTCAAATAATTATATTTATTGCTGAAAGATTCCCCCAATATAATGGTAGCCATACAGTAGAGCATTTGTTTGTTCAAACATGTATATTAGAGGCTGACATCAGTGCAGGATATGATGACTGATTTCTTGGTGCTGACTGACACATTATGGAAAATATTACTATAATGTGGAAAGACACAAGTAGCTTGTATTTAGTGAAACAGAATAAGAAGCAGATCAAGAAAAGTACAAGGTCATGAAAGCAATTTGTAAGGCAAATAGCTTTTTAAAGTGGTGTTCAAGATCATTCAAGTAAGTGTTTTAGGCCAAAGAACTAGTTGATTACAGCAAGCAGATGCCAGAGGAAGAGTGGAGAAGAGCCTTATTAATTGCATAGATAAGAAAAACCTATCTTACATATCTTTGTTGACGATAATCATTGTGATAAACTAGATATAAAGGCCTAGATACAAGTCTGAGCAAAGAAGTGATGTACATGAGAAAAATGAAAGAGCTGTAGTCTTTGAGAAAGGAGCTAGCAAAATGGAAAGCATGCATATTTTTGCCTAAAGAAGAGACGGATTCATTTGTGAGGACAAGTCAGAAAAACATGTCATGGTTTATGCTGAGCAGGTGGAATCATGTCACACTGTCATTCTAGAGGTGGGTTGGAATGTTTATGCTTGCAGATAAGAACCTCCAGAAATACGGCACAAAATGAGAAAAATAAAACAGCAAATCCTGGGGACATACAGAAAAGGTCCTAAGGAAATGAGCAACAGCAGATTAAAAGTTAAAAGAAGATGACAGTGACGAAGAGCGTGATAAATTTTTATTACAAAGAAACATAGAAGTAAATAAAAGAAATGTTTTGCTCAGTCATGCTCCTACACTAATCTACTAGGATGCTTATTTATGCTGATTATAAGGGAAGTTGCTTCCTACCAACTGGCTTGATTTTTTCACACACTTTTTAATTATTACTGAATGACACTAATTCCAAGTCAATTCATCTAATTTCTGAAAAAATCTAATCAAAGGTTTTGACTTGAAGCCCTTTTGTGATATTAGACATGTAATGTTTTTCATTTATAGTAAATAGTAATGCAAAATGTATTGTCAGTCCCTGTGTGTATGTTGGCAGTATCAGATTTTGTTCTGGTAGATGTATATATGAGTTACTTACAGCTATATAAAACAAGCAGAATGAGAAATACATAGAAACCTTCAAATTAATATTTTTGTAACATTTCATTATTCTGAAGTATTTATAAGAAATAACTGTCTGATTATTCTGTTGAGTGCTTTTCATCAAGCATAGGAGAAGGGACATGGCCTACGGGACATTCATTGCAAATGAAATGGTAAGGGCTTGCAGTGGTGGGCCAGGAAAAGAAAAAAACCCAAACAAATCTGTTCACCCAAATTAATATTCACAGAATGTAATAATATATAGTCATATTTTGTGATTTTGCATTTTTGTAAAAACGGCAAAGTCATCCTATATGACATCATATACCTCAGTATTTGATGATGGGAAGGTTTCTAGAATATAGCTAATGCTGTAGGTCCAACATATCCCCAGTAAAAATTCCTTCACTAATTCAGTCACAATGGCCCAGCTGACATCAGTGGAAAGAGATGATTTGTTAAATTAAATGAGAACCTACTACCTACACTCAAGTTATACTTGAAAGTAAGTGCAAAAATAGGAATGGGAGCGGAACGGGTGTTGATCTACATGGAATTTTCGTCCATAGTGTTTACATCAAGAGTGACAGCAAAATTACTGAGTGACTTCAGTGCTCATACACTTGGGTAGCTTCAGGGTAGTCGGTGTAACAGAAACAACACTTGTGCTAGACAGTTTGTATACAGACATTAGAGTTCAAGTGATTCCTAAATCAACAGCAGACTTTTTTTAAGTAGAAGAAAACTGATGTATGATTTCATACATTTTAAAAGAGTCTGGAAAGGCTGATAAAACTACAGATCACTCTTCTGTTCAGAACGTAATATATTTAAAACAAAACGCAGTATATCAGTGACCTATGAAGCTCAGAAGTAAAAGTTTCCCCTTTTTTTAAAATTGTGCTGCTTGACGTAATAGTTGCTGGTTTGCAATAGTTATGCAACAAATTAGTTTGCATTATATTTTTCCATTTCTAAGCTCTTTAGCAAATATGTTTAGCCATTGTGTTTTCAACACAGCAACAGAATTTTCCAGGTTTACTTTTCTTTTAAAGCCTTCCTTGATTTACTATATTCATAGAAAAACTTGGTTATTTTACTTTAATATTTATAATTGTAAGCTTAAAGAGAAAACTATTTTCAAAGAATGACAGAAGGAGTTGTAATCTGTTGTTACCCTACTGGATACTCCTTGCTGAGCAAAGGACACAGTATAAAAAAGTATCAGAACTGAAGTACTGAGAACCACTTACCCTTTCCCCCAGTCAAGAAAGGCTGTCTAATCTTCTTGTCTCAAGTTTACCTGCACTATTTTAAAGCCATGCAGGTGTACTGGGTGCAGATGTCAAGGGTCTGGCAGCAGGGGTGCTTCTACGAGAGAAAGAAAGGTCTGTCCTGTGCTGGGTATGGCCAGTTCTGGCTCTCCATCAGAGCCCTGTGAGGCCCCACAAAGTAACCAGCAGAATTCCTGAGGCCCTCCAGGTGTCAGGGAAGTGGTTTAGTTTCTGTGTCTTTCTCACTATCTAAACCTATTCTAATTGGCAATAAATTCATTCTCACCAATTTGAGTCTGCTTGGCCTGTAACAGTGACAGGTAAACAGTCTCTCTGACTTAATCTTGGCCTACAAACTTTTCCATCATATTTCACCTCCCAAGCAGTTGATATAATGAGGTGGGTGAGCAGCTGGGTGGATGCATGGTTGCTGCCCAAGGTCAACCAACTACAGCAAGTCAGACTTCCTGCTGCTTGATTGCACATAAGGGCTGTGGCTAGACACCATAGCATGGCAACATGATGTGTCCTTCAGACAGCTCATCATTTTTATTTGGTCTTTCTTAATGCTGTCAGTGAGTGTAAACTACAGGTCACAATGAGGAAGGCTTTAACTGTTACTATAAGTTTAACAATAAAGAGTGTGACTTTCTAGGAGGTTGAAATAATGCCACTTTCTTGCTATGGGTCAAAGGAGTAGCCTTCATCTGGCACTCATCTCACATAAGTAAGGAACACGAAGCATTCAGATATACTCTGAGTACCTCTGTATCAAGTCTGAGGAGCAAGAGAAGTCACAGCAGATTAGAGACACTAGAGAAAACTAAAAGAGATTATAGATATTTGAAAGACACTATTTGGGGAAAATTTTCACGGATCTTTAGTAGGTGAAACAAAGCTGTTTTAACTTTCATATCAGATTAGGTTTTACCACAAAATAATTACACAAAACATAAACCAGGATAAAAAGTACAGTTACCTCTGAAAATATGTAATGAAGTTATTTAATTTTTAAAATATTAAAATTCACTTATGAATTCTGTTAATTTAATCACCTTTCCTCCCTGCACATTTTCTGCCCACCGCAAAATAACAGCTTCAAGGTACCAATTTTGCTATAATTCAACATTAATCATATATTTTTACTTTTCAAAATTGCAGGTATTAACTACTTTCTGCATACTATCTATGTTTAGGAAAAAAAACCAAACCCACCTGTTTTCACAAAGAACAGAAAGAGAAAAAGCAGTCATCAGACTTGTGTTTAAGAACTACAGTCAAACTTATCATATAATGCAGAACTAATTGTTTTTGACCATCTGTATGAGGTTTTTTAACTAGTACCTGAACTATGACATCCATGTGTCTTCAAAATGCACATGCTATCAGATTTTTTAATGAGTAAATTGTCTGCTATGATAATGACCACTTTTGTTCAACAGGCTGGCTACTGCTCGAGTAAGTAGCCCTGGGTAGCTTTAGGTGCATAAAAAACTGTTACTTGCTCACACTGTGCTAGTTCTCAACATAACAGTTTCAAAAGCCACTAATACCATACTGTGCAATCTAAGGCCAAAGAAACAGTAATTCTGCTGCCAGTTTCTTGAGAGATAAGCTATGACTGAACCCTCTTTCATCAAGAATTCATAGTAAACTAGTTGATTATCTTCAGAAAGAAAATCAAAGACCGATTTTTAAGAAACTAGTGAGGATTAATACATCACTTTCTGCATAAGGCAGTCCAGATCAGAAGTATTAGCTGCACTCAGAGAACAGACCTGTATGCTACTGTAAGAACAACAAAATATAAATAAAACATGTCAACAAAAAACTTTTTACTGTAGGCTCCTATAGCTTTTCCATCACACTACTAGTAACAAGTATCATACAACAAGAACTGAAATTTGAACCCTTCCTTCCCTTTAGCAGCCTCTAGCCTAGTTCCCCAAAGCCCCACACTGTGTTCACAGCACTTACCTCTCTCTCCTCTTAGCAACTAAACTCAGAGGTCTGTTTACTAACCAGTTTGTTCTGGTACCAGCCTCTTATAGGCACTGATGATTTAGCAGTGTCCACACCTGAGCACACTCTCTCTCACTCAGGACACAGTCAACCAGTTACAGGGGTGAGAGCAGTAAGACACTGGAATAAGCTGCCCAGAGAAGCTGTGGATGCCCTATCCCTGGAAGTATTCATGGCCAGGTTAGATGGAGCTTTGAGCAACCTGATCTAGTGGAAGGTGTCCCTGCCTGCAGCAAGGGGGTTGAAACTAGATCACCTTTAAGGTCCCTTCCAAACCAAATTATTTTATGACTCTATGATCACCTGATTAGAAGACAGCCACTGTGTTTCCCCACAAGTATTTCTATAAAGCAGACCTCTACAAAAATTATTTCCATTACAAATGACCAGAGGCTGGATTTCAAAAGTATTTAGGAGTCTGAACATGGATATATGTTGCAGTGTGCCTCCTGGAGACAGAGGTTTCTATTACCTCTTTGCCCCGAAATGGGCACACATCCAGAACGTTCCATCTTTCCCAGGTCGTAGTTGGCTTAGCCACCATGAAACCAATCCCATAACACACACTGGACCACTGACCTGTAGGGTCCTTTTGGTGGATTTTATTCCTCTTCTCCATGTTTTGAATCTGAATATCACTATCCTATCTAATGATGGTCTTAGGAACCTTCCTTGTTTTAATTCTTTAATCAAATTTATATGATAGAAATTAAAAAGAATTTCAGTTGGTCAAATTCAAGATAGTCTTAAATGTAGAAAAAAGAACTCTTGTGATTTCACCATAGTTTTCTTTGCTTATAGCACTTGAGCATTTGGCTCACAGTATTTTTTCAGGGTAAAATACACATGGAAAAAGGCCATATTATCTACTGCTAAACTCAAAGTCTCTGGCATCTCTGTTTTAAGAGAGAATAAGAAGAGATGGCTACTGTTAACTTTGTCAGCATCAGCAGGCTCATGGCACATGGCTGGAAGCTTCCAGAGCTAATCTAAAAAGAAGTTAAACTTTCCACTGGTGAGAGAACATAAGGAGCAATCTGAGGACAGAGTTCATTCTGGTGTTAAGTGAATACCACCACTGATGTTTCTTTACTATTTCCACAGTAGCACCAAATAAATAAATAACATCTGACAGTAGAGTAAAACCTATGTATTTCTGAAGTGAATTAAGAAATAGCTTCCTGGGAAATGTGGTAAGAGCAAATATCCAAACTTGCCTTGGCATAGAATCTCTAATCAATTTTATCTGAGCAATTGAGGGGCAAATTGAAAGTGGAAGGCTTGAAAATTCCCTTTCAGAACAGCAGTGGGGTTCCTCATTTGTGACATTTTTTATTACAAGCCTTTCAGTGTACTCGGCTGCAGGAAAGAGTCCACTCTAAGAGGTTTCTCTCTTCCATGTGACTAACACAGCAATAATAACTAAACAATGTGCCACATACATCCATGACTGGAACTGACCATGAATTGATATTGTAGACTTTAAAGAATAAATTTTCAGGCCAAAATATTTTCTTCCTCTAATACTTAATCATTTAGCCCTTTTTGAAGTGCTTTATTATCACACATTATTTCTTAAATAAAATCCTTAACTATAAAAGTATATTTCTTGAATGTTTCTCAGCCTTATTGAGCTTTTTCCTACCTTTGGATAATTTCCATGTTAAGTGGCAGATAAAAGGGTTCCCTCCCCTCCCCCACCTTTTGAATAAGTTCTATGAATAACGCCATCCAAAGTATCCTAGAGGAGCACATATGACAAGTTGTCTTATAAATATGTACTATTTGGTTATTAATACTTGTAACTTTTGGTCTATATATTTCAAGAATCATCTGGAGAAGCTAAAAAAAATTCCAAAGAACAGGCAGTCACTCGACAAAAACAAATCATCAGGAAGTGACCTTTAATATCCACTGATAATCTCCCCCCAGAGGAGGCTAAACTTCAATTTAAAAGTTAAAGGAAAATGGATTAAAATTCAAAAGAATTGTCTCATTGCATGAAGAGCTTTATTCACCAAAGAACAAGCTTTGCCAAAAGAATGAATGGATCAGGCAGAGACAGAAATCAAAACAATCTTTTGGATGTCTATTATTTAATAGTGTGGAATGTTCTCTCATCAAGGTCACCTAACTGTTTGTATATCATTGCTGAAGGGGAACATTAATTAAAATCAGTGATGATGAATGCTGCATCTTTAGATGTTAATAAATGAAACTAAATGCTTGTTAGATTTTCCAGAAGTCAATCACAGCTTTAAATTAAATATCACACTAAATACCCTAAACTGGCACACAGTGCTTCACTAAGACCAGTACTAGAATACAAATTCAATAGAATGGTAGATTAATACATCATTCGGAGCAGAAATTTTTAATTTTTTTTTTCTTCATTTGGATAATTCTATTTATTTTTTTTTAACATTTATATTATAAATTCATCAGCATTATCAATGTTTCCCATTAATCACATACCTAGTGAATGGTATGTCCCTCTTACACTATCATGTCGGTCGTCATACTGCTATGGAACTCCACACAGTTTCCATTATGACCCCTGCCTTTAGAAAAAAATAATTTTAGAGCCAGCACATTTTCTCCTCTTATCTCTTTTTATCAGTCAAGGCTGCAGGATTCTTCTTCTGGTTAATTCTATTTTTTTTTGCTAAAATATGAGACATTCAGTGGAGTTCATCTAATTCAACTATCTCACTTTTCATGCAGTACTCTACTGTGAAAAGTGCAGGATTTAGAGAATAAAAAGATTTCTTGAACTTACTGCCATATGTGTAAGCCCAACAACGGTACCAGGGAATGACAACCATACTGAATTAAGCAATGTGCTCTAATATAAATAAAACCACCAGATCCGAATACTATAAAGATGTATTGGTTGTGACTGTTCACACTAGTAATATGTAGCATCTCTTTCTCACAGTAAGTTTTGCTGTTCAGACTTGAAAGTTAAAGGCCAGCAGTTAGGTTATTAATTAATGCCTTGAGGAGCCTGATTTCAATTTCATTCTCTTCTGTTAACTTCTTGCTAACTGAAGGCAAGACACTGGCTCAAAATATCCCATATTAGTCTGCTGCCTAGCTCCTTTTGCTTTCAAGAGATGAATAAAATATTAGATGATAGCATCATTGTGAAAATGGAGCTAGACTGAAATATGTTCTATTTTTCCTGTGATAAAGAGTACCTCCCATCTGCACATGCAATTTATTGGAGTCCCAGTGAATGTTGCATGTAGTTACTTGCCCAGTTTTTTATTTTTTCCATGTTAGGTTAGTACCTGGGACCTAAAGTAGTAAGTAAAGTAAAATCTTAATCCCAAATCCAAAGCAGTGAAATAGTGTAACAAAAGATTCTGTCTTAAGAGGGAGATATCATGCCCTGAAATTCTTTCACTAAGCTTTAAGAGCTTTAAGTGCCTTAAGATCATGGATTTCCTAATTAACTTCCAGTGCATCACTTTGTTCATTGAGGATATTATACACCGAAATAAAAATAGGGTCTATTTCTAATTTCCCCTCCTCCCTAGCCCTAAACCTTGACTCTAAATTGGTCATGCTCAGCTTCTTCACTAATGTTCCTTATCTCTTGGCTATTCATCCTCCTGTCTTATTTTGATATTTTTGTTAGTTTTATCCTGATATCATTTTAGTCTTTTCGCTTTTTTTCCACCCTTCTTTCTCCTACTGAGAAAAAGAAGTGTAATTTACCTAGTGGTATCAAAGAGCAAACAGTTAAGACAAATTACCTGTAATTTAAAGAACAGAGCAATTAATTACCTAACTCTAAATTTACTTTCCTTGTACACTACCTCCCAAGTGCAAGCAAGACTGAAGATCATCTGAGTGCAGTACAGCTGGGCAAGTATTCAGGCAACAAGGGCATGGGTGTGAGATAGAGAATAGCTATACTGGATATGTTGAAATTACGCTTTCGGTGGGCTGCATTTCTTTCAGAGCATTGTGAAAATAATTTCTATTTCTCTTTCAAAACCCCTAGTTAAAGACAATGTCAGCTGGAAAACCTCACTAATGTTAATTGTTGTAGGATGGGATTTTTAAGAAAGTACTCAGGAGTGAACTCTGAAGCAACTGAAGTTAATGGGTTTTGCTAGTTTCTTCCATGCTCAGTTCTTACAAGTTTACCCCTAGTGCAGGACTTCAATTTCTAGCTATGTGAAATACCCATGCTGCCACATTTTACTGTGCCATTGTATCAGAACTCTGTCATCTGTGGCAACCAGTAGTTATGGACCCATAGTTCTTAGAAATTAAAAAAACTTTTTTCAACAACAAGAGTAGAGAAATTTAAGGTCAGTTGTCGGAGCCTCTTTGTTCCCTCCATCCTTCACGTGGTCATCTGGATCAGTGTTTGGGATACTGTAATTGTCCTTGCACAAAAGCATGTTTTCTGTATTGAAGTGCAGTCTTCTGATTGTGTCAATGTCTGCTGAATGATAGGTGATTGACTTTTGTACCAGCTGGGCCCAGCTCAAGTCTTTTTCCTTAGTCTCAGCTAAAGGTCTCCTAGTGACTCAGAACTGAAAAGTCCTTGTGCATTCAACGTATCTTGTCTTGCTGTCTATCAGAAGCTCAAACTACCCCCAGGGATCCCTGACCAAAGACAGAAGGACAGCATAAAGCTACAAGGACATGTTAAATCTCACAATTTACTCACTTACTACATAGGAAGAAAGTAAGACAGAAAGACCTCAAAATGTTCATAAATAGAAATTTGATAGAAACAAATGAATGTGATTTTCAACAAATTATCTAAGCCCTCAGATAAGTCACTGACCATCTGGCACTTGGCAACACAACTCATGAAAGTACTTTGGTGAAGCTGTGGATTGAAATATTACATTCTTGCTCTCTTTTGCTTTTAACTGACTCATAAAGATGAACAGTTTACAAATTCCGTCACAACAAATGTAATAATTGACTCCTATCCTCTTCACTTTCTTAAAATCACTTTTCAAATAGTACTTTTCAGCAATCCACAATGACATATTGTAGGTGGGCTAGTAGCTCAGAATAACTTTTACATACCTTCTGATTTCATGAAGCATTTGAAATAGAAGCCTGTAGGAGGGAAAAAAAACCTTTACTGTTATATTATTTGCAGGTCATGCTGTATATGCCCCTGCATAATTGCAAGATGACAATGTTAACAGTGCTAAAAATAGAGATAACATTTAGAAAAAAAAAATCTGCATAAGGGGTTTAGTGGTTTCAGCTTTACAGAATATCATGTGCTTGGCAGTTGATACCAAGAATACAGCAGATAATTTTAAACATAATCTAAAATCTAATTTGAGCTGCAAAAAGAACAATCAAGTAACATACTGCTGTAGGCATTTGCACAATAATACTATGTCCCCAGCCAACAAAACAGACTTTGAAATATGTATTTATTTCTCTAATTTTTGAAAGAACTGATGAGGTTAGATGTTGACTAGTCAGTTCTGAAGACATAGACTAAAGCGCTTAGACATTTTCTTTGTTGAGTTTGACAGCCCTTGTCACTTTGGAAATTCCTTCCATCATTTTTTGAGTGTTCCAAAAGCTCTTCTTGAAATACATTATGAAAAATAAAATTGTCTTTAAGGAAAAAAAACAAGAACGGTGGAGTAAGCACCAGAAACCCAAACATATTATTACAACATTTTGTAGCAGACTAATACATCATTTAGGATTGAGTAATGTAAAATAAAAATCTCACTGGTAAGTAGAATACATCAGTTATTTCCTTAAATTCATCAAATCCTATATATTCATAGCATTATATACTTCTTCTCTTTCAGTTCTTATTCAGGCTGGCTGAGTTGTTCTCTTGAGTGCAAGACTTTGACCTAGTACAGCTGAAATTCCTCCCTACTGTATTTCTGGGCTAGGAGAGCTCCACTCACAGACTGCTAGACCTCTGCTTGCCTGCTGCACAGTTTGACCACCGACCCCTAACAGCAAAGCATTTCATTCATCTTCCCTGAAGGATGCACAATCAACTCTTTGGTCACCACCTGCAGATACTGGGAATTACTACTGCTCTCGTGATAACAATTGTCTTTGTAAATGCTCTTGTATGTGAAATATCTGGAAAACAGACAACAAATGACATCGAAGTCAAACTCCTGCTAGTGCAAACATGGCCAGAATGTTACTCCACATGTTCCACTGTGTTTTTGTCTTTTTTTTTTTTTTTTCAGTTCAGGGTACCTCACATAATTCTGACTATTATTTTAATATAAATATGGAATGACAAAAACAAACCTAGAGTTTATGATTCTTGCCAATGTTAGTGCTATACATATACATAGTACCAACACTCAGGATTTAGCTTTCTGAAAATCTAGTACAAAGAGCTTCCTGGCATTTTTGCAGGTAGGTTATCCTCATATAATAACAATCAGTTTTCAAATTGACTTGAGAATTTGAAATAACTTCCTTGCATAGAACCAGAAGTTCTAGCCTTTCCAGCAAAGAACAAAACAAACATCTACAAAAAAGGAATATATTGTCAAAGATCATAAAATGTATACGGATGAAGCTGTGAATATGGTTAAGATTCACAGATATGGTAAGCAGGTTAAGACCCTGCTAAGACCACGTCTCTGGGTTCTATCCATCTAGGATTAAGTCTCAGATAGAGAATATACCAGTGTGGCAGCTAAAGCGCTGTATTTGCAGAACGTACAATTCAGCACTTGTGCATCAAAGGAAAACAAATAAATCTGTGCTTGAAAGTCCTTTATAAACTGAGCTGCTGTCATTTCCTACACATTCCTACCACTAAGAGGGTTAAGAGACCATACATTTTGTGTTTAATGAAAATTAGTCACATAATGATTCATTAAAGGTATCATAATATCAAATACCTCTTCTGATTTCTTAATATCTTTGTCTTAATATCTGCTGAACAAGACGGGTAACAGGACAGACTTTCCTTACACTGAAAGGCATTTAGATGTAATTTGAATAACATTTGAGTGGGAGGTCTGAGTGAAAAGAACAGGGCTCCCATTTGTTCACATGAGACTTGCAAAATACGTTTTGAAAATTGAGATACCACCTGATGGCACAACAATGGCTGATAACTCCAAAAGAGACCAACACGACCAACTGAATCATCATATTCACATTCCTTTTCTTCCCATTTTAAGAGCAAAAAAATTATTCACAGTTTTTGTCAGGATTGCCTCTAGGAGCCAAAATAGTTCCTAGGTATAAAATAAAAACATGAAGAAAGATATTGTACAAGCCATGGAAACATTTAAAAAGTAGGTAAAGAAGGAAGTGAAACTCCAGAGCACTTTTGTTACACCTAGCATAGATGTGCCAAGTACAAAACTGCTGTCATTATGTCCTGATTTGTATTCTTCATGGAAAAGAGAAAATTATGTGCTTGTTGTGAAAACCAGCTCATTTAATCAAGATTGCTTGTAAGTGTCACTTAATAATGCTACCAAACTGATAGAGGAAATGAAAATTTGATTATAAGTGGTAAATCTGCATACAGTAACCCCTTCTTGATGTCAGAGTTTTATTGAGAGGATCCAGCTTGATTTTGAGCTAAAGAGCCACTGTGATCCTATGCACAAGAGGAAAATGCAAACTGTTGACAAAGATTTCTCTAGTGCTTAGAAGTCTAGTGTGATTTATTTTCTTGTTAATTAATTTCTGAGTTACAATTGTGCTCAAAGCTGAAACCAGAACTGGCACATGTAGTTCATGCAAACGTCAAGAAATGGTCATTTCTTCTTAGATCTCACAATATACTTTGAAAAAATAAAGAAAAAATTCATTTTTAACTGTGTTTTCCAGACAGGAAAAAGAGGTGGATAAAGTCTGTGACAGAAGAGACAGCACTCAAGTTAGCTACCTGGTTGTATATTATCTCCTTCCTCTGTTAGATCAAGACAAGAATGTCTTTTTTCCTATTCATTAATAGAACTGGTGAATGGGTATTTACTATATACTTTCAGAAAAGGTAGGCAATTCAGGTTCTAGTAATTGAACCAGGCATTACGCAATAATGCTCAATAAATAAGTTTTAAACAACTTTTTTTTTTTTTTTTTTTTTTTCCCCTGAAGAGAAAGGAAGGGTCTTCTCTGTGATTTTGGCAATTTGTGAATCTAACATTTTTCCTTTTGCCTTATTGCCTTCAAGTATTTGATTTAAAAAAAAACCAAAACTATATGATTAGTTTATTTGGATTAATTCATATTTTCTTTTCTGTTAGGTAGCTGAACTGTGAGCCATCATTTATTTATACTGTTTTCAGCATAAAAGTTGTATACAAAGGAGTTCTCCATTCATTGCTGAAAAAAGTGAACAAGTTTCAAAGAGTATAGGCATAATTAGAAAGTAGGGTAGTAGGATTAACAGGGAAAAAAACGCTATAAATTATTTAATAGCTTAATGTTTTACAGCGACTCACATGTTCCTTTGTATTCACTGTGAATGTTTCATGGTAATATTGATTTAGAGTTGGCTCATAAAGTATTCTGTTGCCTATAATTCTTACAAATAGTTTGTTTTTTCTTTTCTTGAAACCTGTGACTTGGCCTGAAAATTGCTTTACCAAATTTCTATCCAAATGCATATAATCTACAAGTTTATTTATATTACTTAGACTTTTTAATTAAAAAAAAAATCTAGGGTACTTTGAAATGTTTTGAAATTTTTCATTCTTACCCTCCTGCATAATATCAGCTATTTGCATTAGAATTTCTAATGAAGCTCACATGAGAATGGGAAGTGACCATGGGAGAAAAATTTCCTTATTGCTAAGCTCCATTATATTAGCCCCAAAACAACAAAAAAAAATACCCTTCTGCTAATTAATGACTCCTTCGTTTTCATAATTGAACCTTTTTCTCAAAATAGGGGAAAATAACTTCTTTCTAATGAAGCTGATTTAATACCAAGGGAAAAGAAATAAGAAATAAAAAATTTAAAAAATAATTAAAAAAATAAAAATAAAGATAAAAGGAAGATAAGAATTCAAAAGCAACTACAGAAGTAAAACGTTACCAGTATTATGCTATCAATAACCAAGAATAGGCAAGAACTCAGTACATTACTCTCACTTTTCTTGTTTATAGCAGACAGCCTAATCATCAGCTAATTCATACAGAGCTATGCCTCTTTACTGTTGTGTATTCAAACCTATTAACCCATGATAAGTATATTTACAGTTGTATGATTTACCTCGAGTCAATGCAAGCCTACAGGAAAAGAATAAACTAGCTGATCTGGCACCAGAGATATTCTTGTCTCAAGCACCCATTTGATGTGTATGCACAGAACAAAAGGTTTGAAAAGTTTCCAGAAACAGAGGAACCGAAAACACTCAGTATGGAAAACTGCCATGGCATGCTCTTTACCTAGTTTTACATCACCAGTTTTCTTGTAATGTCTGCTCAATCAACAGGAATAAACGATTAAAATTAAAGAATGGAATGTATGGTTCCTAAGTTATAAGACAGTTTTCAAAAGATCGCTGGATATTATTTTTGTATCATGATATGAACGGTCTATTGCAATAAAGCAGTATTCTGAAAAAGCAAGAGACAACTACAACAGCTAACACAATTTAGACAGTTACTGTATGGATGACAAATGATCATTTAAAGGCCTTTTTCCACTCAGACCCACTTCTAGGTTCAGTAATATAATGGTAGATTTTCACTTTGCCTTGAGGCTTGTGTATTGTATTTCCACAAGAGTTTCTTCTCCCTCTGATAGGATTAACATACATTGCTGGTTCAGCGAAGCCTGAAGGAAGTTTACAGGAATGTTTCTATCAAAACTACTTATATTTAACAGCTAGTGTTATTTACGGTTAGTTCAGTTGCTATGGGACAATTACCAATTGACTCTTGACTTCAGTTTTTCCTTTCTACTGCTAGCCTAAAAAAGGATATTTTGCAACAAAACAAAACTTTCCTCCCTGGTCCTCCTGGAATTGAGTCACTTACATTATTGTGGCCTTCTCAGAGGTGAGTAACTGCACATAAAATAATAGTTGAATGTGTTTATTTGTCTTAATTATGACATATGTCTCTTAGTGTTATACAATTACATCAAAAATAAAATAAAATAAATGTGGTGCAAAGACTAATAAATCAGGTCAGATGTGGAAATGCATTTAAGCCCTATACTAATTCATTATGGACATCCGGTATTTGATTACATTTGATCACTCATGTGGTTCACATACTTCTGGAATCGATGCAAGCATTTTTCAGCTATGTTAAGACAATTTAATGACATGCAAAACCAACATCACCTTCTTTGATCTACTCAAAGACATAACTGATAAGGAAGAAATATTTCAATGCTGTAAAGTACAGTATTGTCCGAAAGAGTGAACATGGGTATAGAAAGATAACTTTCTAAAGAGCTGCAGAGAGAGAAAAAAACTCTTTGATTGAGTTTAGACAGTGAGTTGTGTACTTTTAAAGGCTCATTTCCTGAGGTCTTTCTGCCTGTTGCACCTCTGATGCAACATATATCCTCCTAAATTTAATGGTGTGCTTGATTTTATCAGGGTGGCTATTTTTTCCAGAATCCTGCCGCTGAATTCCTGCAGAATATTCACAGCAAGATTTAAGAAGAAACTTAGAATTTATTGCAGGAATATAATCCAGTGAGGCTAGAAAAGTTGTTGAATGTATGTGAAAATATAGCTCTTAAATTGAATTTACCAGCAGTACTCTGTCAGTGAGTAGGCAAATAGGCCAACAAAATGTCTACAAGAAAGATTACAGAGACTGTGAAAGACATCTAAAACTGCTTGAAAATCTGCAAAATCCTGCTGTTACTGTGCTACAGCTTACGAACACTAGAGCTGCAGCTGAAATGAGGATCTGACTGCAGTCTGGTCTTTTGATCTGAGTATAATGTATAGCGCACTTTATTTCAGTCCTTCATGTATCTACTAAATGAACCAATGAACTGTACTGCATCTAGCTAAAATCCTTTGTCTATGTTTTGTCTGAATCATGGTCTCATTACTATTTGCCCGTGCTTTTAAACAGGTATTGCTGGTATAAATAGAAGCAAGTCCAGAGGAAATTATTTTTGTTTTTTCCCCAGGTATAGACAAAGCTTCTAAATGGAGAAAGACAGTTTCTTCAGGCAGCTAAAGCTGTTAATAATGAACCTCACTCACAATACTCTTTAAAACCATGTTAAGTTAAGAAATTATTTAATTTAACTATCCATTATCTATTTGAAAATGCGTCTTTGAAGACGCACAATAAGAACACGATATTAAACATGATTACAAAACCAAAATAAAAATGACATAAATAAAACACTTATGCATTCATTCTCATTGCACAGATGAATTAACATGACCCATCATAGTTACTCACAGAACTTGGTTTCCTATGACATTTTGACTAGCATATTGTAAATGACAAATGTCTTTGAATGGTAAAGACATCAAAAGGTAAAGAAAAATGGCTATTTATAGTGTAGGGGAGCATTACATTATTCAAAGCTGTGAATACAATGAAACTATCTGATTTTCCATAGGAAATAGGCACAGTCACAAAGAGGCTTATGGCTTTATTCTTAACAACTGTTCAGGTCTTATCTAATTGGAAAGATGCATTGTAGCCAAACTAAATGGCTCAAGGAAATCCGTTTAATACTTGTATTAAAAATTGCTCTAGACAGGAATAGGGAGATAGTATGTCTCAAATGAATAAGTAAGAAAAGTTTCTTAGCTAATAAATTCGTGAAGAACAGCTGAGTTCAATACTAAATTTTACCATCCAGAGCTGTAACTTGTATTGTGTTTTGGGCCTTAATTGTTTCACTAAAATGTTCAGTCGGTGGTAGGTAAATGCACATAGTAGAAATTCTTTTTCATTTTACTCTTTCTTCATCCTCTGTTCTCATTTATATCTTATTTGTCCAGACTCAGAAAAGTATTCAAGGAGCTGGAGAAAACTTTCATCTTTGTCTTAGGCACCTGTGCTTTGATGTGTGACTCTTGACATGAGTCATTTAGCTTCTGTGTGACCCTGATGTGGCCCAGATGCTGTCAGCAAGAGATTCCTGATGCTCCTGAGTCTGCTTTTAACCCCAGTACCTGTTTTGAACATGCTGATCAGTTCGGTACCTAATCTGCCTAAACATCATCATCAGAAGTACACTTTATGTTCTGCTCAAAGCCTCTTCTAATTAATCAGGCTGGTAAAAGTTTTTGGAGCATAAGTAATGAAGGGTATTTTGACAAATTTCAGATATGGCTGATTTCTCCTTTAAACCAGGCATACTGCATATTTTGTTAAAATATAACAGCTTTAAAACATCCATTTCTGTAACAGGTTTGAGGCCTTCTTTTGCCTAAATAAATTCAAATCTACATTTCATGCCTCCAGACAGCACATGTTAGTCACCTGTCTAAAAGCTGAGTACTTCTGAATACTTCAGTGTTTTGGATTGTAACTTTCTCAGGCATGATATGACGATTAACCACTGGCCCAAACCATTTTTGTCACACCTCTCATACTACTCGTTACGTTTTAAACATGACCTACATTTTTTAATCTTATAGGAATAATTGTGTTTTAATACGATGCCAGAGACAATTTCACAACCACCTGAGGATCCATCCAGTTTCTGGTTTACATAATGACACAAAGAGAAAACTTTCGTCTAGTCCCAGACACTATGCTGAGTAAAATTCCACAGCACAGGATAGGCAAATGAGTCTACTCTGTCTTTCTTTTCACACAATAAAATAATAATTGCTGCCTGAATTCAACTGGAAGTTTCTTGGCAATGTTACAAATATTTGGGTAGTAAAAGCTTCTAAATGAAGAGTTAGATATTGGAGAAATCAAGCATGTAGTGTGGTAGACAGCTTGAAGCCAGAAACTAGACACTCCACTTTCCTTTGGAGACACACTGTGGCAGAGTGTTTCTGACGGATATTGTGATTTTTTTTGTGAATTGTCTGTGATTTAGTTGCAAATGAGTCTTGCAGATTTCTTCATGTAAAATAATAAATATTTTCTTTCAAATAAACGCAGAAGTCTTAAAAAGCCACAAAGATCAGATACACGTAATTGTTGTAGAGATCCTTGCAACTCCAATTTAACTAATTAATATCAAAATTGGTAGTATTTAGCATGCAGTTTTCTGTTTTCTTGTCCATACAAGGCAGAAAGAATAACCACCATTTATTAAGGCTGTTTACTTCATTACTGTAGATAAGCTTGGATAAGAGAGTAGCAACAGAATATTTCTACTATTAAAAAGGTTGCTATGTATCTTTTTAGTTTCCCTCCTACCACTTTATGTAATATAATATCTAAAAATGCTAACTTAGGCCATCTGTTCTTATTCCTATTTCCAGAACACTGTTGGTGTTTGTTTTTTTTTTTTTTTTTCCTGTTTCATTCCCCTAGCTTAACTCATTTAAGCAGTACTGGAGCTTATTTGGTGACATTTTGCTACAGGGAAAATCCATGTTTATTTCCATACAATTTAATAGACCAAATCAAACAATGAATATGGAAATTCTGGAAATAGCAAGACTTTTGAAAGATAGAGCTGTGAAAAAAAAAAACTTGTCTACCTATAAACACAGAACCCAAACGTTAGAGAGCAGCTGTTAAGAATGTTATGATGCAGAACAAGTATTATAATTAGTCTCTTGATACTACAAAGGAAAATAGGAGACACTGCCCAGATCAACAAATGGCAAAAAAGAAAATATTATTTAATTACACTAAAAAATGAATGGGGACAGAACTAGAACTCTGTGAAGTTTTACAGATTAATAGTTTATTCAGTGCCAAAAGGAGAATGTAAGAGATGGGAAACATTTGCATATATGGAAGTAATTTCAAGAAAAAATAAAGGAACATTTTCTATTTCAACATTTTGCTTTCTACGCTGGGGAGATGGACAAAAACAAGTGGCTAAAAACCCTGTCCAAATCTGGCTGGCATAACCTTTGGGATCCCAATGCCAAGAATTTCCTAGCTGATTAAGCAAATTTCTATCTGTACCTTGAAGTAGTGTAAAAGAACCAGGGTTGGGAATGTGATCTAACAGAACACACCTGAAAATTCAGTTAAACCATCCATAAACAAAGTGAAGAAGTAATTAAGCAAACATGTTGTTATGTATAACTAACTCTGGGTCCTTGTGCATTCATTTGTCTGTTTAAAAGAACCTAATTTATTGGTTTTCCCTGGATTTCCTTTCACAGATGCTGCAAACAGATTTTTTTCCTCCTCTTTCTGCAGGATTGCAATGGCAATGTCCATTAGGGAGGATTATTTTGAGATATAGTATCCCCATCTGTTGTCTCTTTTAAACAGTGTTAAGTAGTATTTTTCCTCCCTGGAGAAACTGTCCACGTATTCCATAACTGCTGTGCAGCAGCAGCCCAGAATGAACACCTAGGAAATACAACTGAGTGGAGCAGGGTCAAAGAACAGCCTTTGTTTAAGTGAAAGTAAGAGCAGTCTTACATTGGGATAGAAAATTATACTCAGAAATCAAAGAGTATATCTATTAAATCACTGTAACCTAGGGCTTAAACCCATTCATATCTCATCAGTGCACTCTGCCTGCAAGAAATGCCACTTTCTGTCCTCCTCTTAGTGGAGAAGAGTGGGAGCTGGCAGCAAAGTGGCACAGCAGTGCTCTTGTGTCACCCTTTGATGAGTAATTGTCCAAGAAGTGCTGGGATAGCTGCATGTTTCCCTGCCTGGGTACTTCAAAGCCAGATTCCGGGCAGTAGGGTGAGCTTATCTATTTCAAGGGTGGAAAAAGAGAAACTTCATATGTAAAAAATTATTTCAGGGCCAGTAGGAAAATCAGCTATAAACCAAACTAAAATTTCTGAATTTTTGACTCCCCATATCTCCAATAAGGTCTGTGAAATTTCAGTTTTGAATCCAAACTTCTGAACTTCACCACACCTCATTCAGTTTTTCCTAGAATTTGTTTTATAGACCTTGATGAAAAATATATTAATAAATAAATGTTTTGCTGGTGGTTATGCAAACCTGCTACCTCAGAGGCATAAAAAGTTGTTTCTATTATTCCTTAGTATTGCTCTGAAATTACATAAAACTTTGTTATGAAGCACTTCTGAAAAAAACAACCATTTAATTTCCTTTTGAATTCTAGTTCAAACAATGGTGCAGGTGCCTAGTGCTAAATATCCATATCTGAAAGTGGCAGTTTAGCCTTTATTCCTGGATTCACCCTGACATCACTGTTGACATGTGTTGACATCACTGTTGACATGTGTTGACATCATATGTTGACATAATCTATCAAGATGAAAGTGTAGAATCCACTAGTTTCCTAGCTTGTTTTTTGGGAAAAGTATGAAAAATTAAATCGATATTTCCTGAATGAAAGAGATCAAGAGTTTCAGAAAAATAAACCTTAGTTTATATCTTCTGAGACACTATTCTGAAGAAATAGTGTGTGCCATTTAAATAATAATTTAAAAGTACTGGAAAGCCTCTTTCTAATTTTTTCTTGCAGTATCAATTCACTAGTGGAATCAGTACTCTGTCAGAGGACAGTGCACTTCATTTTCAAGTGGATAAAATTTCCATTTCAATTCCTACCTGGATCTATGTATCTCACACTGACAGTAGATACAGAGATATTCATAGCAAAGCTTTCTCATAGTTGATTTAATGCCATTTTTCTTGTTTATTTTTATTAATACATACAATTAATATTCATTTTATTCCATACCCCTGGAATAAGAGCACACATCTCAAGGCCTTCAGATTTCATGATTATCACATGATCAATTTCAATAATAGCGTAGTTGTTCAATAATTACCATTGCTAACAATAATCAGTATCCTAACCTGACTAGACATTATAGTGCTTTGTATGTTTAAATGTATTTGAACTTACTTTTTACCAGTTATTTTTTGCTTTAAAATGCAGCTTAATTTACTGAAGTTCTAGTGGGATTGTGTTGCAACATGGACTCATTAATTGTAACAGCTCCTCTGATAATAAAGCTTTTACTGTAAGAGACCTGGCAAACTAAACCAGCTTCCTTTGAAAATAAAGGCACTTTACAGGTTTATTTTTTTTTACCATGAGGAGGTGCACAAAGCACCTAGGACACAAAGCAGGCATAAATAAATAAAAAATATGAAGTATACTGCTGGGATGGTATTTGACTTTTTTTTTTTTTTTTTAAATAGTAATTACAGTTATTCCTAGTCTCATTTAGCTAGCAGTTTTACATTTGAAATTTTTCATAAAATTCTACACTAGAGGAAACTGGGTACACCTCTGTCAAGTTGGTGGACAACACCAGACTACGGCATGCTATCAATGTGCTTGAGGGACAGGGCTGCCATTCAAGGAGTTTTCAATAGGCTGAAAAATGGGCCAACAGGAATACCATGAAATTCAGCAAGAACATGGACAAAGTACTGCATGTGGGACAAACTAATCCCCCACCAAGGTAAGGGCTGGGGACTGACTGGCCAGGAAGCAGGAAGCAACAGGAGTACCGTGTCCTGGCAATGCTGAAGGCAAACAGTAAGGAGGTCATCATTCACGTTTAGCTGGCCCTCCACAGACCAGATTTGGAGCATTGTGTCCTTTTTGAGGACCCCAATAGAAGAAAGTTAAGAAACTTGAGTTCATCCTCAGAGAGCCATGAAAGCGGCTGCACATGGAGCAGCTCTCCAAGACCCCCAGGGAGGTGGCTCAGAAGGCAATGCCAGAGAAAATGGTCATTAATCAAAGCAGAGTGAAAAGTAATGACCATAATTAAGGACTGGGGTGAATTGCCCAGGGAAGTTGTGAAATCTCTGTCCTTGCAGCTTTTTTTTTTTTTTTTTTAAAGGCAAAGTCTGGATTAAATTCAGTCAGTACAGACATTGCTTTTGAGCAGAACGCTGGAGGAGAGACCTTGTGCAGTCCCTTTCTGCCTGTCATCTGACTCTGTGAGTACATCCCCAAAACTGTCATGGTTTAAAATATACTAGGAAATTTATATTTCGGGGCACTAAGATTCTTAAAAACTTAAAACCAGAGAGAAACATTGAAACAGAAATCTTTTAACACAAGTAAAAGCTATGACTTAGTCTGCAATGGAGATCATCACAAAACCTACATTTCAGTGGATGATTCATCATTTGTCATTATATGGTCCATGTAATTATAGATGCAAAGGAGAATACCTGAAGAAAGTGATGGTACTCTTTAATATTTACAAAACATGCAAGAAAGACAAGCAGACAAACAGGAAACGAATAAAAGCTTTACATGTCTCTTGCAGTCCCAGCAATCTGAAGAGATTTTCAGCGCAGTTATACAATTCTGAGGGTGTTGTAAGTAATATAAGACCAAATAAAAAGCAAAATAGTAAGGTTCTGTTTTTTCTTGGGAATATTTTCCTGAAATTCATTACTTAGTAGTGGAATTTCATGTCAGAAAGCCAAACTTGAAGACAGATTAAAAGCGCCTAAAACCTTCATATAATATTCTTGGAAATCACATTTTATCCCCTCATTTTCTTTTGTTCTTGTAAGCAATACTCCTAATTTCCCATTACTTTTTTTTGCTTTTTAACTCATACACCAGATTTCACATTACCTTTAATGTGTGTGCTTTTCCTCATTGCTTTTATCCCATTTAAATAATGAAATATGCATGCCTTTATTTTTGTGTCATAAAATGTTTTCACTACCTTCTAACCTATTATACTAATTTATTTCTACCAGGTCTTGCAGACAAACAGACATGTAGGAGACCACCTTTTCACTCTTGTGTTTAAAAGCTTAACTGAACAATTATCTGTTTAATTTCAGCCTATTATTTAACTTATACATAGCACCTACCTCTAAGACACACAAAGGAACATTGAAGGGACATCATGTGCATATTCAACCTCAAGAAACTGTTCCAATGCTCTGGGATTCTTACTATATGATTTTTTTTTTCTGAGTTATCCAAAGATAATTAATCTAAGAAGCTGTCATCCCACAAAACAGACATAGCAACTATTCCCTTCCTCATTCCACCAATGTATATTTGAAATCATGGCATAATTCCTTCTCAGACTGAACTGCATTTATCCCATTTTCCACTTTTCCTTTGAAAACATTTTTCAAGACTTCTGGACGTTCTTTCTGAACATGATGAAATTTATTATATATTTTTTTTTAGATCCACTTCTATTTTTTTAGGTTCTAACCCTATTCTCTACCATGCCCAGCCTCCTCCTGCCTTCGGCTTGGCATCCTTACTTATCCTTATAGTAAGGACATTATTCATAATATCATCCAGGTCACTAATATATGTAGTAACCAAATCTACAGAATAAACACCTTATGTATCTTATTTAGTACCCACGTGGATTTTAAAAGTACATAATTTGAAATAACTGAGAATAAATTTCTAGAACTAAATCATATATCCCTAGTTTGCTCACAAGAATATCTTCTACAATCCATAAAGTCCAGAGTCAAAACGTGTACTCTTTGCCTGCTAGCACATGTGGACTGTGATCAGATATTGTTTACGACGTGTATGTAGCCACTCTATGGAATGTAATCCTTCAAAATGCTGAAACTTTGTTTACAGAGATCAAAAGAGCTTTCCCTGAACAGAAAACATGGTTGTACTATGAGACTTCATCAGCGTTATATAAAGGTAAAAACATGAAAAAGAAATAGAATCATAGAATCATTTCGGTTGGAAGGGACCTCCAAGATCATCAAGTCCAACCACTGAGCCACCAGAGCTCTAAAGTCCTCTGCCAAAACAGATCAGAATCTGTCAGAGTTGGAAGGAAACACAAGGATCACGCAGTTCCAACCCCTCTGCCATGAGCAGGGACCCCTCCCACTAGATCAGGCTGCCCAGAGCCTCATCCAGCCTGGCCTTAAAGACCCCCAGGGATGGGGCCTCAATCACCACCCTGGGCAGCCCATTCCAGGGTCTCACCACTCTCATGGTGAAGAACTTCTTCCTCACATCCAGCCTGAATCTGCCCACTGCCAGCTTTGCCCCATTCCCTCTAGTTCTGTTGTTACTTGAGATCCTAAAAAGTCCCTCCCCAGCTTTCTTGTAGGCCCCCCTAAGATATTGGAAGGCCACAATAAACCATGTAACTCAAAAGCAGATGTGAAAAACAGATGTTGAATATGGTATTGATAGCTATATATACTGGTGTATATCCTTATTCTCACAAAATCAATATAACACTTTAGCACAGATTTTTTTTTTTTTTTTCTGTTTTTTTCTTCTTTCTTAAAAGCAGAGAATGGACTGCTTCCTTTCTGCAGGAAAAACAAACAAGCAAACAAACATGCTTTATGGCCTAATATTTCCACTAATGTTTCGGAGAAAGATATCAAAACCTATTTGCAATGTTTGTACAGAATGGACATGACGCTCTCTTGGCAAGGCTGGCTATGACTCCCACAGCAAAGGCTGCACAGACCTCAGCACCCTGGGTCCATTCCCCACACAGGCATTCCCACTCCACCAAAACACAAAAGTGTTATTGTGCCCAAATCTGTTCTTACACAAATAGCAGGAAGGTTTGTTTTTTGTTTTTTTTTGTTTTTTTTTTTTTTCACATTCACTCGAAGAGGGGAGACTGTCTTGATGACAGAAATAGACTTTGAATATTACAGTCATAGGAAATACTGAGACATCACAGCAGATCTGAAGATCATGGAAGCTGTCTAAAGGAAGTACCAAATCCGGCATGGAAATACAGAGCTGTTTGCTCTGTATTAGTGAACACTAAGAAAAATGTCAAAGTTACATTGTATGCAAAATCAGGTTTTCTATGCAAAAGGGATGGCAACCACAGAAAAAGTCAGTGAGGCTGGGTGTGACAGAAAGAGTGGCTTGCACTGAATATTTGCTATCACACAGACGCTGGGAGGCTGGTGTCTAAAAGTACTCACTGATAAACAAGGTCAGATTCTGTATTGCTAAATCTCACCTTTTTACGTTGAGTTTTCACTTTCCTGGTATGAGAGAAAAACAGAAACAGCAAAAATATATTTACTGAGAAAACTGTGATTACAATAGTGAAAACTGACATTCTGAGGTTGAACTGTTCTCTGTTAAGTAATGGTTTTTCTTTGCATTCATTAAAAAAAAAAAAGGCTGCACCTCCCTGTGCAGAGATCTGGACTCAGATAATTATGATGTTATAGACAGCAGTTAAACATGCTCTTAATTCTCATCAAAGTCTGTGAGATTTGTGTTTAAGCTTTATTCTAAGCATGCATTTCAAGATGCTTCCTGTGGCCTCTTGTCAGGAATTTACAGACTTTTCTGAAAATGTATATATTTGTCGAAAAAAATGATAAAAATCTTATTTCTGAAAAAATCTACCACTCTTAAAATAGTCAAGGTTTTTTTCTTGTGTGGAAACCAAATATCTGGTGTTGATATTGTTTTTGGTGCACTATAGACTGGGGAAAGCTAATAGATGAATGAATCATATGTTCCTGGTCTATAAGAATTTTCATTCTTCATCTGAGAATAAAAATAATATTGTAGATGTGCACAGTTTAGATGAAAAAATTTAGCATCCTCAAGAGTGTTATTTTTTTGGTAAAAGTAAATAAAAGTTCTTAAATTTTTAATTTCCACAAAACATTAGAGAATCACACTCTATAAAGAAAACGAAAAGATTGAATTGAACAACCAAAATAAAAATGCAAGACTACTGGTCGCTATCACTCATCTATGTCTTAATATAAAATAGAGTGAAAGTGAGTGTTTTTAGTATAATGGAAAACTGGTCATTACCTGTATGAAATAACTGAGTGTTGATAGCTCTCTATTACATATACAATGCTTTAGAACTGTAACAAATCATTTACAGAAGGCATTAATCCTGCCCATTGTGAGTACACACAAATAAAATCATATTTGCAAGCATATTGGTCTATCAGATGTGCTGTTTCTTAGACAATTTCAAGAATACCTTTTTGTTTTCATTTCAATTAATATTTATACAAGTACCAGAACGTAGCTATTGACACATACGCTTTCAAAATTATTTCCTCAAATTTATAATATCTTTCCCTTTAGTATTTCTCCTTCTCTCATTGCTAAATAGAGAAGATATGCAGTTACAAGTTTACTTATGTCGTGT
>NW_008605978.1:39204-40826 GCF_000691845.1 Merops nubicus
TTCCAAAAGAAGTATGCAGGTGAGATGAATGACCACTGATCATAACTATACTTGAAACAATTGAACTAAACTCATCCCACTGAAAGTACATATTGTTTAGACAGGGTTCCCTCACTCCTCCGTGCACAGATTCTGGCATCATCCCAGAGGTGACAACAGTGTTGCCTGTCTGCTGTCCCTCACTCTTTACTCCCAGGAGGGAGAGGACAACCAGTGTTCTCCTTTCCCCTTCAGTCTGGTGCTTGACTACAAGAAGCAGAGACTGCTTTCCTGGGATAGCTTCAAAAGCTATTGATCTAAATCTTAGAGGTTTAGCAGAAGGTATAGGGAGAAAGCTATGGTTTGAACACAGGGGTTTGACCTAAACTCTTTATACAGTATAAACACTCAAAGTACTGCACACAAGAAACCCAGCTAGACACTAACATATATGAATATATAGCAACACATCACCCCTGAAAGTCTTGCTTTTTTTGAAACTCTTATGGAGCACAGTCTTCTCTTAAGGACTAATAAAACTATTCAGAAAATGACCATTATTGTGTTCCTCAGAAAGTATCTTAGGATAGTGATTTCTCCATATAAGAATTTAGTGTAGTCTAACTGAGACCTCTAGGTTATATTGCAGCATAAGAAAGCTTCCTCGGGTCAGTGGCAGGGAGATGGGGCATGCCATTGGCTGAAAAACTTTCATGATAAGAGAATGTTAGATGTTTACAGCACGAAATAGAATTTGTTATGTCTGTGCTGGCAGGAGCTTGTAAATATAAGTACAGTAAGAGAGCTCTTAGCCAAAACTTGTTTTCTTTACTGTTTTAGCACAAGATCAAAGCATATAAACAAACTATTTTGAGTTTTGGTTGGTTTTAGGCTACCAGAATTTTTGGTATTTAAAAAATGCAGTAGGTTGACTTCTCTAAGAAGCTGGCTTCAGCTTGATGCTTTCTTGAAAGAACTATTATTTTTGCCTTTTTAGTCTTATTTTTTCTTTGTTCTGACAGTTCAAGTGAAACATCTTATTTCTAATAAATAACACTGAAACAATACTTAAATGATACTTTTTCAGTGATATAATTAAATCCATCTAGAGTCCTATTTTGCCAGCCTAGGTTATTCACATTCTGCATAATATATGATATACCGTTTGTCTGACTCCCGTATCCAATATTTACCAGGCAAGAATGAAAGTGAGATTCAATATTAAGAAGTGATTATTGTTAATTATATAAAAATAAACAACTAGCTTTAAGTTGCATTTGCCAAAATAGACATCTCTGTTTGGATGCACGATGCACTATAGTTTTGATCTCATCTACTTAGTACTGATATGAATGTATAAATTTATGCAGTTGCAATAATGTTCAGCTAGACTTGATTAAAAAAAACTCTTTGAAAGTCCCAGATTTAATGTCTGTTAAAAAGTCAACAATCACCTCTAAACTATTATTTTAGTCTAGCACTAAATTGTGTACTTTCTATTCAGCCCAACTCCATACCACTCCTTCACTGTATATTGTGCCCATGAATTAAAAAAGAACTAAAAGTCTGGGTCTTCTAAATGATGTGTCCACCCACAGTCCCTTGCCTTGACAGTAAAGAGTCAGACCTGGCAGTTCCTGCTG
>NW_008605978.1:40857-45384 GCF_000691845.1 Merops nubicus
TAAACTAATAATCTAATAGGAAAACACAGACACCCTCCCATATACAATCACAAACACAAATGTACATTAATAAATGTGCAAAATTACAAACTACCTGTCTTCTAGGAGTTTTGCAAGGTTCATTTTTATTTTTTTTTCCATTTTTAAATATGCATTTATAACTGTATTGATGAGCAGAAAATGTATTAGAAGACAGGCCGTGGAAAAAAGTGAGAGATTGTATCAAATCGTAGAATGACATCTAAGAAAGTTTTATATTATATGCTATTTTCCTCAGGAATTCAGTATTAATACATTTCCTGAGGGCTAGAATATGCTAGGAGGATCTTGGAGGAAACCAAAATGTTATAAGGTTATTACTACTACTATAAGACATATTTATCCATAGTTTTAACCAAGGTGTTTTTCAAAATATGTGGATTCATGCAGTTTAAAAGGCTTTTTTTTTAATAACTGGGATATTTTATTTATGGATAAAAACAATTTGAAACATTGAATATATTTTTCTAATCATCAAAACATTACTTGATATGGAATTAACAATCTCCTAAATCATCACTAGACAATCTAACTACCTTTGTTTCCTTCTTTTGCCTTTAAGAAACCATAACATGATCTATACAAAAGTTACCTCTTACTGAAATCTTATACCATTTGAGAGACAGTGAAATTAGCATTTTATTTCTGTTTTCAATCTAAAGCTACAATCTGAAACAGAAAGGCCTTCCAGATGTGATAAATGAAATCATAAAAAGAAAAAAAAAAAAAAAAAAAAAAAAAGCTTTTAAAAAAAAAAAAGGAAGTTTTTGGGGATACATTGACAGTGCCCTTTTATTTTTACTTAGTATATCTTTTTATAATACCTCGATTTTTTTCATTTGATTTTTCATATGTAACTTTTATCTTCTTTGTTAATGTATGATGTAATATTTGTTACACAGGAAAAAATAATTTTAGAGTAAGTAAGAGCCATGTTTTCATCTGGCTTAAAGATACAGACACTGAGGGGAATCAATGGGAGAACCTCCTTGTAAACAGACAAGCTGTCTGCCCAGGTACAGTAAGATACTTTTGTGAATATTATTCTAGACTGATATAGAATGCATATTTTTGGAATGATCTCTTCTGTGTTTAATTATTTAATTTATTTAATTATTTTAAGACTTTTTTCCATAAAACCACTTCAAAATCACTTGTGAAGACAGCACATTTGTGCTCAGGGGTGAATTACTATGTGAGATTGGTTTATCACACAAAAGATGTCAGGAAAACATTTAATGCTAGGCAGTGTCCTCATGTAAATTTGGTCCTTTGTGATTATTATGATGGAATTCTAAAACATCAGTGTCTGATCTGAGTGTGTGGGTACAAAAAGCAGAACCCTGTGCTTCAGAGACAATATCTGTTCAAATGCAAACCAGCCTAGCAGTTAGATCTGCTACAAATAATTTATTTTTTTCCCCAACAGTTTATCATCATAACCAGAGACTATAATATTGAAATGCACTAAGCATAAAACCTGGGTTTGCTTTCTCTTCCTTCAGGCCAAGGCTGAAAAGAACTGCAAAGACAATTTTGAATTTGAAATTACTTACAGACAGAATTGCTCTTGCTTACTTATTTGTGGATAAGACTTGTGTACTGTGGTCAAGTATTTCGATACCTAACTGATGAGAGCTCTTACATCTATGACCTAGGAGCACTGAAATACCTGACTTTTTGTGGTCCACTGACTGTGTCAGAGGCCAAAGACACTAATTCCCACTACCTAAGTTGATGCCTAAATTTCAATTGCACACACCTGAAAATAAAATATAAGTAGATGCATCAGAGACAAAGAATTGATCATAAAATGATGATGCAAGTTTTAACACGCAGAACAATCTACACAAGCTTCAGTATATGTTTGTCTGTCAAAATCCATTTATATCAAATTATCAATGTGAATAGAAGGTACAGCTATCAAAATACCTACAGGATTAATATTATCAATGGTCTATGTATTTGTGCATCTTAATGAACAGTCAGGGATAAGGATTACAGCACCTAACTCCTTTTGACATACCCTCTGTGTGATAGAAAGCCTAGGAAAAAACCCTTAAGATTTGACCCCAGGTTTTCCCTCTGTTGCACACCCCTTGCCTCTCTTTACAAGAATAATGAGCTGAACATCAGGAGTGAAACTGCATAACAGTTTTGTAGGAAGACAAGAAACTATTTTCAGACAAGAAGGTTGTAAAACATTTTGCTATGGGACAAATTTTGGTAAAATAAAGTGAAGCATAAAGCTGATATTCCCTACGTTGCAGCAGACATAGTTGTTGTAGCCAAGACAATAACTATTTACTCAGGTCAAATTCTTAGCTATGAACAACTTTGATTCCCTCATCAAAATTATTGTTAATGTTCAAAGGAATGTTTTGATAACTGATGAGAGAGATTACAGCAATAAAATCACAAAAGTGTGATGTTCACAGGTAATGAAGTGAACCATGAGCAAAGGTTGATACTTGAGTATGCATACATATATATATATTTGCACACATGCACATATACATATACACACTGAGAGGTAGGTAAGGTGAAACCATTTGGAATACTTTATAGCTTTTTATCTGTGTAGTTGTTTTTTATAAGTTAGTGAAATGGCTTAATAAAGAATAGGACTGCTGACCGGAAATATGAAGAACTAGGTTCATAATTTGTTACTTTGGAAACACTGATAAAAATAGTGAGAGTATTAGATAAAGGCCCAAATTATCACAGAACTATCCAGGGATTAAGGTGTATTTAATTAAACTAATAACATTGATCTGTTGTTTATTGTTGTAGTTAAATATGTTGTGTTGGGAACCAAATAGTTAGCTTTCTGGCTGAGGGATGGATTTATGTTTTTTGAGAATCTGGGGCAGTAACTACTAACTAACTGGTTTTGATGGATAAATTTCATTCTGCATTTGGACACTGGGAATTACCAGATTGGTCTGGGCATTGACAGGTTCAAGCAGATCCAAGTGTCAAATTTGGTTCAGACTAGATTCAGTCCAGAAGGAAACCATGACGTTTTTATTCTGTTAAGGGCATTTCACTTTGTCTCCATTTAAGTGTTCTATAGAAGAATTATTTCTTTATTTCTCCCTTGAGTTTAGGAAGATGGGTTTTGAACTGAAACAGTGTCAGGTCACATCTCCCACATCCTGATGATTATGTTTGCACATGAATATCCCAGTTTATAAACAGCACTGGGAAGGCTTGATGCTTTCTTTATTTGCTTTTGGTTTGGGCAGGAAAAATCAAGGAGATAAAAAAACCCTGTTATTGTATATCATGGTCCAAGTACCTAAATGAGACTGAGGTGCTCTTACTTTGGGAAATCATGAGATTCCCTGAATTGTTTTACTTCACTGGCAGCTGCTAAATTGCATTTTTTGACAATGGAACTTGGGATTCTGGTTCAAAAATTTGGCAAAATCCAGCTTTTATAGCCATCTAGCGTTTCCCCTCTAGGCAGGAAGTATTTCCTGTGTCTCTGTAGCCTGATTTATTACGGGGAGGGGAGATAGAACTCTTGCATATTCCCCATAATCCTATCACACATTAAATCACCTCATTCATATTGACTCCACCAATGCTGCTTTCCCCATTTCCCGAGTTACTTAGCAACAACCACCCCTCCCTTTTCCACTCCCCCATCCATCCTTTCATTTTTTTGCTTTGCAATCACGATTTCCAGGCTGTTTAGAAAAATGAAAATGCTCAGCAGCATAGGACAAGCTATTCCTTCCAACCTCCCTTTTTATACCTGCCAAATCCTTCTTTCCTCCAAAATGAAAATCCAGGCTGCCTGCATAAGTGTAATCAAAGGTTAAAAAGCACCCTGGCTGGCACCACGCATGTGTTAATCTGTGCTGCAGCAGAGTGCATCATTTCCACTTTGACCTCAGAGTTAATCTGCATTCAGGCAGAAGCTCCATTGCTTTATTCTTTTATTTTTTCTTGTCTTTTTTTTTTTTTTTTTTTTTTTTTTTTTCTCCTTTTTTTTTTTTTTTTTTTTTTTTTTTTTTTTTTTTTTTTTTACCTCTCATTTCTGTTTCTGTTGCTTTATTGGATTTTGTTGCAGGTGTGTGAGTGATTCGGTAAATGTGTGCATGTGTATGTGTTCCTTCCTTCCTT
This sequence comes from Merops nubicus, assembly GCF_000691845.1. Lineage (NCBI taxonomy): Eukaryota > Metazoa > Chordata > Aves > Coraciiformes > Meropidae > Merops > Merops nubicus. The sequence goes on from NW_008605978.1 coordinate 45,031, forward strand.
CCTTGAGTGTTTTCATTCTGTGAGTGTCTGTGGCTTGGGTTTGTGGTGGCTGTTTGTGGTTTGTTTTGTTGTTTATTTGTTTTTTTGTTTTTTTTTCCTTTTCTCCCAATTATATTTTTCCCCTAGATTTGGAAGCTGCTGCCTGCTGCCTGAGCTGACGTTTTCTGATTATATCTGCAAAGGGCTTGTGCAGATCTAATTTCTGTCCCCCTGCATATTAATTCCCGCAGCTGGGCGCAATGTATCATCCCACTGACGGGACCTGGTAGGGAGGGGGGGAGAACCACTACCAAAAAAAAAATTAAAGAAGGGGACGGATCCATCTGCAACCAAGAGGAAAGGGGAAAAAATCGG
>NW_008605979.1:0-20714 GCF_000691845.1 Merops nubicus
TATTGCCGGATCAGAAGGCAAAAAGGAGAAAAAATGGTTTTGTTTGTCACAACAAGCTGTTCAGTTGTTCTGACTAAGACAAAGTTGCTCATTGGTGGATGCAGCTTCACGTGTCAAAGGTTACCAGATACCTTGCTGTAATCTGTCTTCATTCTCTGTTCCATTCTAGAGTATTAAGGTGCTACCTTACAGGAAAAACAAAACAAACAAGATTGGTTAATACCACTGTTTGATATTAATGGATTAAAAGAAGTTTGAAACTAGTCCCCACTTCTCCATGGATAACTTTATACACTTAGTGTTACTGTCTATTAATTTACAAATATGCCTAGACATCTTTTTTAACTGTTTTCTTGGAAGCTGAAAATACTTATTAAAATAAACAAGTTTAATTCATCAGAGAATGCATTTTTCTGTAAACACAAAGTGTACTAAATTTAATTCAGATATACAAATCCAGACATCTAATTTTTTTTTTCACTCTGTTGAATTTTAATTGTACTTCTATTAGACTTGGTTTCCACAACTGCCCTTTGAAACTTTTACTCCTGCTTTTGACAGTTGAGACACCTAATTTTTAGTTATGATAATCCAAAAAGTGGACATAACTTCTTATCCTGATCTACAAGTTTAAATACTAATTTTTTTTTTTTCAGAAAATAATAAATGTATTTTCGTTTTTGACCTTAGTTGTTACACATTGGCGAATATATAACAGTGAAAAGTGCTAACAGAATGAATAACTGCAAAACCTCTACTATTTCAATTTACTTCTGTGTCATGTAAGATTTTATTCCCTTTAGGATAAATTCCGTGAAAATCCTCAAGTCTGTATCTGCAAAACCTTTCAAACGTAAACAGATTTATACATGTCTTCCATCCCCCTCCAGTGATATTGTATTCTGAGGAATTCAAATGTAGAAAGGCTCTTGCAAGGAAGTTGACTCGAAGGTACAAACTCAGCAGTGAAGTGCTCTCTCTGCAAGGTCACTATGACTTTGCAATGACTGCAGCTGAGTCTATTTTGAGAATGCTCAGGTTTCTCTATGCACTTCAAGTTATAATAACTTTACAAAAATATCTGAAAATGTTTCAATTCAGCCACTGATTATTTTTTAAAAGTTACTATCTTCCACAGTCCAAAAGAAGAGGGCATTTAGATGAGTGGGAAAGATTAATAGTATTTACCTTAATGGATCTTTCAGAACTCTGTTAGGTAGCGTCAGTTTGGTTTGCTTAGCTAACTTTCTTTTCTTGTTTAGTACTGTTAGGAAGGAAATAACAGTTAAAGACCAGCCAGGAAAATTGGGAATTTGGAAGAAATAAGTGGTTTTCTAACTGTTTACATCACTGTTATATGAGGACATGAGATGAATCAGGTCAGATACAAAGAAATAGTAATTTTGACATCTGATCAATTCACTAGGTGTGTCAGTAATCCATTAACTATTTATAAACAATAGTGTATGTAAGTCTAAACATTGTTTTTTGTTCTATTTATCTAGATCACTAAAGAAACTAAACTCAAATTTCAATTGTAACAGTTTGAAAGCAAACCAGTGAGACACTCCAAGTCAGAAATACATTTTAATAGGAAAAAAATAAAAGAAATGCAAAGGTACAAAGAAAAATCACAGACAGAGTCAGAATACAACCTGACACTCTGTTAGTTACAGTGGTGGTAGCAATCCAGATGAAGCAGTGATCTCGTAGAAAAGATCTGCTAGCTCTTGTCCTCTGGAAATCCAGTGGGTAAGGGCCCCCTGTGCCATCCTGAACCCCAGTTTATATCCAGGTGGGAGCACTTGGCTCCTCCCCCTGGGCAGAGCATCTCACAATGGGTTGAAGTCATTCTATGAGTCATGCAGTGGGTCATTGATGGCCCATTAAACAGAAATAGCTCCTGGGGGGAGCTCTGTATGAGTCATGGGGTGAGGCATGGATGGGCCCATTAATAGGGAGGACTCCTCCTGTTAATGGGCCCATCGTGTAGGAAGATGTTAACATGTCCCCGGACCTCTTTTCTTATCTGTTATAGGCTGGGGTGTGAGGTTTGTCCTGGGCAGCTGCTACCAATGATTTTGTTAACAGCCCATGAGCAATGACATAGAGGGTATAGAATACACAGTTTTTGGTTCTACCCACATAATGATAAATTGGTCCCAGTCCCTGTAACCATGATGTCAATGAAGACATGATTTTAGTAAGGGCTTTAAGAAAGGCTTTAAGTTTCCTGCAGATGATGTACTGTTGTTCAGCCATTACTGGTTTTATGTAATACTTTGTTTCATATTGCATAATCATGCTAGAAATGCTACCATAATAAAACACTACTACACCTGTTTAGTTTAGTTTAGCATGTGCCATAGTTTAGCTTAACTTGTTTGACACAAATAGAATTAGGTGTTTGTCTCACACTACCCTGTCTGGCACTGTTTTCTGTTCACAGTAACTTTGATAAAATCCATCCAGTCCTTTTGGTCTTTACTATTTCAAGTTTGAATCTGTGTATCTTTTTTTATTATTGTTATTATTATTATTTCGGCAACTTTGAATAAAATAAAAAGAAATTGTGTCAAAAATAAATACTATTAGGAGAGTTGGATATTTTGCCAGCATTTTTTCAGCATCAGGTTTATTACTTTGCGTTAGAATTTTGAAATTCAGCATAGATACAGGTTTGTGTCAGGGAAATGTTGTTTTGCTGAACCACTCAGTGTATAAGGAACTGGCTTTATGGTGGTACTCAAAGAGATGCGGTCAACAGCTCTATGTCCAAGTGAAGACCACTGATGTGTGGTGTTCCTCAGGGTTTGATACTGGGACTGGTGCTGTTTAGCGTCTTTGTCTGTGATATGGACAGTGGAATTGAGTGCACCCTCAGCAAGTCTGTAGACAACAATGAGCTTTGTTGTGTGGTTTGTTATAGTTTATTAGTGAGACCACGCCAATATTAATTTAGTAATTTTATTAAGCAAGCAGCAATAAGTAAAACAGTGCTGGGCAGCCGGGGAGTTTCCTCACTCCACCAACAGCGCGCAACAACCCCCCCGAAGTCTCTCATTATATACTCTTCTTTTTTTCCGGTGTAATGTATCTCTTTCTTCCTTCTGCGGCTGCACCAGCTGTTGATAGGGGGTCCTTTCTGCCTCCCAGTGGTCTTGAAGGAGGGGGTTGTATCATTCTTGGTGATTGTTTCTTTACACACATGATTACCCAACCTAACCCAAATTCTTCCCCCTATTTTCATTGTTTACGACACAGAATAGCTCTATGTTCAAAGCAAGCAAGCATGCGATTTCGAACAGACTGCTCTTACAGCAAGTCCTGTTGGTTAATCTTTAAGCAGGCAAAATGAATTTCAAAGCAAGCAAGAAAAACAATTAAAAGAAAGCAATTAAACAATCAAAGTTTGATTAACAAACTACAGGTTATCCATTAGATGGTTGACATGCTGGAGGGAGGAATGCCATCCAAAGGGACACTGACAGGCTTGAGAATGCCAGCCTCCTCAAGTTCAACAAGGTGAAGTGCAAGGTCCTGCACCTCAGTCTGGGCAATCTCAAGTACAAATACAGGCTGGGCAGAGTATGAGTTGAGAGCAGTCCTGAGGAGAAAGACTTGGGGTTGCTGGTTGAGGAAAAAAATCAACAGGAGCGAACAGTGTGTGAGTGGAGCCCATCAGGCCAACAATATCCTAGGCTGCATCAAAAGAAACATGTCCAGCAGATCAAGGTAAGTGATTTTTTCCCTCTCTGCTCTCTTGACTTCCTGTGTCCTGGAGTACTGTCTCAAGCTCTGGAGACTCCAGCACAAAAAGGGCATGAACCTGTTGGATCAGGTCCAGAGGAGGGTGTTGAAGATGATCGGAGGCTTGTAACACCACTCTTATGAGGACAGGCTAAGAGAGTTTGGGTTGTTCAGCCTGGAGAAGAAAAGGCTCCAAGGAAACATTATAGTAGCCTTCCAGTATCTGAAGGAGGCCTACAAGAAAGCTGGGGAAGGAATTTTTTTGAGGGCTTGTAATGACAAGTTGAGGGGTAATGGGTTGAGGATGTAAGAAAGTAGCTTTAGATGAGATGTAAGGAAGGAGCTCTTCACTGTGAGGGTGGCAAAACACTGGAACAGGTTGCCCAAGGAAGTTGTGGATGCTCAATGCCTGGAGGTATTCAAGAAGAGGTTGAATGTGGCTTTGAGCACAAGTGTCCCTGCCCATGGCAGGGGGTTGGAAATAGATGATCCTTTGGCTTGATCCCTTCCAACCCAATCTGTTCTATAATTCTATAATAATTTTAAATGCAGAAATGAGAAGAGTAATTTTTTTTTCTTAATCATTTACTTAAAAGTTAATTTTCTTAATCATTTAATTAAATGAGAATTAACATGTCTCAGGTACCTACAGTTATTCAAGATCCATGTTTTTAAGCCTCACAGAGTGGCTCATTGTTGCCTGCCTGTTGTATATTTATGTGCACCTATACAGCTATTGATTTATGAACGTACAGCTTCTGTCAACATTTGTAACTTCACGTTTTAGGTGTTGAGTGATTAGTCAAAATGCAGAGCAGTAGCATATCAGGATACTGCTGTTTTCATCATGTGTTTTTCCTTTTTGAGAATATTCACCTGCTGTGTAATCACTTTATAATTATCCTTAATTCATTCTATATTTGCACATCCTTGTATTGCAAGGACAGCTGCAACAACGTGACAATACTAGTTCCACCCATCAGTCAAATACATTACATTTTTCTGGAGTCTTATTCCCTTCAGGGGTGTATTTCTTCCTTAGGATATTCTGCCTTCTCATTTCAAAACCCTGCTCAGATTATCTCATAGCTGCAGGAAGGTCTGCTGACATGTGTTGTTATTTTTGAGAACCGAAACAGCTGCTGCCCCAGTCCTAACAGTACAGAAATGTTCATCTTCTGTTCCACAGCACCACTCAGGAGTCCCAGCCTCATCTTCACCTCACCTGTCTTATTGACAGAGCCCAGCAGTATTAGCCTCAACAGGGAAACGGGCGAACAAACAAGTCACAGCAGTGCTGCAGCTCGTGGGGGACACCTCTGAGAGCCACCAGTGAATCCTACACAGAAATCTTTATTCTGCTGAAGGGAAGTGACTTGATATTCAGGTCAGCCAGGTGCCAGCTCTGCATTCATTATGCTAACTGAGATTACCCAGGAGTACAGGCACAGCAGTGAGCGCTACTCAGTGCACATGTTATAATGCATGGCAACTTTGAAAATTAGCTGCACGATGAAGTTACTATTGAATTGTGACACAGCAAATGAAACTTCAGCTCTACAATTTAACAGATGTAGTTCTTTTAATTTTACAGGTGAGCACAAAATTAGGATATCTCATACTTCAAATTTATTTTAGCACAGAGTTTGTAATATGAAAGTTTTGAAAATTAATACTAGTGTGATTTATAATGCAATGTTCAATCATACACATACAGTCTGGCATTCAAAACTTTTTCTAGGATTATACTTGTAGTATATTGACTGTCAGCTGACTTACAGTGATCCATATTTAATTCACATTTAGGCTTAGTCCCTGCCAGTACAACTGAACAACTACAGAGTCTTCTGCTGAGCTGTAAACTGACTTTTAATATCATTTTTTTTTGTCTGAAATGCAGATGTCACTTTCTTCACCAAGTGTATTTATTTTACTCCATAATTCCAATGATTAAAAAAAAAAAAGTTTAATAATTGGTAAGTTGAGGGAATGAAAGGAACACAGCAACAAAGAAATAGAAGTATACCAGTAGTGTATATACTTCCTGTATGGATAGAAGTCTTTCACTGATCAGCTTCCCAAGATGTGGCAAATCTTTTTGCCTTATCTATTCTTTCTCATCTGGCAACACTGATGGCAAAATATTGAACCATAGCAGCAGAGAAACACTATTTATTTTACTTATTATAAATTTTCCTTCCAGAAAGTAAACATTGTGGACTTTTCTGAAAGCTGAAACTCTTTTTAAGTGTTGTTTGTTTGGCATTGCTAGAATATAGAAAACAGTTGGGCTAACTGTGATGATAAAATGTCTTGCCACCATTTACCAAGACATCAAATGAGAGAATGTAATAAACACTGAGAAAATTTTGTGTTCTTCTTGAGGTTATCTATGATTAAGAGAGGAATATAAATTACTTGCCTGATGTAAGTGCTAATGAGGTCTTTTAGCTTCTAGATGAAATGTCATGACAAACTGATTACTTTCTCCTCTTTGTCTTTAATTTTCTCTCTTTCAGATGCACCCTGCTTTCATGCCAGTTTTGTATTGATTGTTGTTTTTTTCTACTCACCTGGTAGGTTTTGCTCTTGAGTTTCATGGCATGAAGTTGTGAATAAATGTCTGTTACCTAAATGTCTGCATCATGAGAAGATCTGTAGTCTGGTAATTCTTTGAGCTAAAACTACACCTTGTTGCATAGTGGAAATTTCAGAGGTCTTACAAAGCAACATCAGTAATGCAGCTTTTCCTCTTTGTTGTAAACAAACAGTTTTAAGACAAAGTGTTTACAATGTTACTCCAAATCTGTATTCCTAATCTCATAAATGGAAACTGTAAGCAAATATATGTCTCTCTACTTATTACTTCCTTTTCTGCTTATTTCCTAGGTGCACCAGGAAATGTGGTGGATTTCTGTGGATGCTTTAAACATGCATAAATGAATGTTATGCCTTTCAGACTCGTCCTGAGCTGCTTCAACAGATTTTAGAGGCATCTATCACAAGGATAAACTTTTTTTGGAAAGAAATAAAAGTCACCTAAGCCTCTAAATTAATCATGTGGTGAATCTGGTAGGGTTATTTGGATTCCACACTGACATATAGTTATGGGATTGTTACTTTTTCATAATTCTAAAAAAAATGTGAATTTTGGTATTACCATTATTCGCATTTATTCCCCAAATGTAGAGATTTTCTTCCTTGTCAGAGTGTATGTAAGGGTGTGATCTCAGGTATTCTATGACTTGTACTTTTCATAATGTCATTTGTATTACTTATTACTTCTGTTTGATGAGGATATATTCCTTTCTGATACCAGCTATCCCTGCTCCCTGAAGAACTCACTGGAACAGTAAGGATGTATTTTAACCTTCTGACCCTTACCAGCCCAGGGACTGAGGCAGTAGTAATATTATTATCCAACAATTACTAGTTTTTCCTAGTTTCTTATTTAATGTCTGCTCCTCTGCCTGCACCACAAACCAATTTTATGAATTAAAGTTGCAGTCCATTTTTTGTCATCTATTTTGTATGGAAGATGGCAAGAATAATTGCTGAGGGGGCAAAGCCACTAAAGAACTCACATTTGTTTAATTACAGGGAAGAAGAATGTAGATGGTGATACATTTTAAAACTGCCTCTTTCCTGCAACTGGCTGAAGAAGACTCCACTACGTGCTCTGTAATGCACGAGACAGATATGTCTGGGGTGGATCTGACCAATCCTGATTTTTTCTGAAGCGTGGGAAATTCCTCCTTGCTGTTGTGGTTTAGACCCAGACAAGAGCTGAGCATCACACAGCTGCTCACTTGTAGCACACCCCCACCCCTGGAATGGGACAGAGAAAGATGAGAAAAACTGAAAAACCCTGAGGGCTGAGATAAGGAGAATTTAATAGAACAATGCAAAAGGAGAAGTAACAACAGTAATAAAAATAACAATAACAAAACCATATGTAAAGCAAGTGATATAACCCACACAGACCAGACTAGCTCCAAAATGATGGTGCTGCCCCAGACGCAATGCTCCTGGCCTGGCCCTCCCCCTTATATAGCAGGCATGACATCAGTATGCTAGAGAATATCCCATGGGGTGGTTCAGTTGTCTATCCTGGCTGTGGCCACTCCCAGCTTCTGGTGAAAATTAACCCTGTCCTAGCCAAATCTAGGACACCAGGTCCATAGCCTGTCATTGGAGATTCTGTAGAACAAATGGGCTGTACCATAGATTAGCATAGAACTTGATATAAACAGGGTAAACTACAACTGTTTCCATCTTCAGTGTATTTCACATATCTCCGAAGCAATTTAACTGACAAAAATATTCTCCTTTTACTGGCTTCCTTGCTGCATTGCAGCTTGAAGCCTAGAGGGGAACATTGTTATGAATACAATAATAGTATGTCAAAACCATCTGTTCAGTAACCTCTACAGATACAAAGGAGAAAACTTAAAATGTCATTGACAACCTTATCTAATGTTAGAGGCCTTCATTATAAAGTTCTTAAATCTAGAATTCTTGAAAAGCTTGAAATTAATTTTTAGGGTAGGGTAGCCTTGTCATTTTCAAACTGAGAACTGAAATGAGTACAAGGAGGTTCGCCTCTGTTTTCTGTCTCATTCTTCATACAAGTTAGCAGACAATTGCTTCTCTGTTTGTGCAGACATCCATTGTTGTCATTAACTCAGTAAGTTATAATTTTATCATATTGTAAAGTCATTGAGAGCAAACAGTAGGCTGTTGTGAAAAAAATAGGAGTCTTTATGCAATTTTAACTGTCCTTGAATTAAAACATACAAGAACACTCAACCACACTGGTTTTTTTTATTAATTTTCTTGTGACATGTAAGTTCCGACAGCTTGCAGTTAATGTTGTCCATAGTCTCACCATCCTCATAGTAAAAAAATGTCTTCCTCACATTCAATCTAAATCTACCCTCTTTCAGTTAAGAACCGCTGTTCCTTGTCCTGTTGCTACAGGTCCTTGTAAAAACCTCTGACTTTCTTATAAGCCCCTTTAAGTACCGAAAGGCCACAAAAAGGTCTCTCTGGAACCTTCTCTTTTCCACCTGAACAATCCCAACTCTCTCAGCCTTTCTTTATAAGAGAGATGTTCCATCCCTCTGAACATTTTTGTGGCCCTTCTCTGGACCTGCTCAAACAAGTCCATGTCTTTCTTGTGCTGAGGATCCCAGAGCTGAATACAAAACTCCAAGTGGGTTTTTGCCAATGCAGACTAGAGGGTCATAATCACCTTCTTTCACCCACTAACCATGCTTATTTTCAGGCAGTCCAGGATATGACTGACTTTCTGACTGCAGGCACACACTGCCAGCTCATGTCCAGCTTTTCATCCACCAGTATCCCCAGGTCCTTTTCTGCAAGGCTGCTCTCAAACCATCCATTCCCCGGTCTCTATTAGTAGTGGGGACTGCCCTGGTGCAGGGGCAGGACCTTGCACTTGGTGTTTGAGTGCTACTCCTCAAGCCTGTCAAGGTCGTTCTGAATGGCATCCTTTCCCTCAAACCTGTTAACTACACTACTGATCTTGGTGTCATCCACAAGCTCGCTGAAGATGCAATCTCACTATTGATGTCATTGATGAAGAAAATAGATAGTGGTAGACCCAGTAAGGACCCTTGAAGGACAGCACTTGTTAAGGTTTTCCACTTGGACCTTGAATCATTGACTGTAACTTTTTGGATGTGGCCATCCAGCCAATTCCTTGTCCATTTAACAGTCCATCCATCAAGCCCATATCTTGCCAATTTAGCAGCAACAGTGTTGTGGGGGACCTTGTCAGAGGTCTTTCAGAAGTTCAAGTAGATGACATCCACAGCTCTTCCTTTGTCCACTGATGCAGTCACTCCTTCATAGAAGTCCACTAGATTAGTCAGGCATACTTTGCCCATGGAGAAGTGATCTTGGTTGTCTTCCAATATTCTTGTAACTCCATGTTTTATTGCAATGCTTTGCTATGCTGTGCCTTCAGAGCATGACCTAAAGCATTTTTTTCCGGACAGTAGGCATTTACGTTTTAAGATAAGGCAGAAAAAATTATGTTGAAAGTACTATGTCATTTTACAATAAAATTAAATTGTCACTGTCTCCCTTCATTCTTCACATTATTTTTCTTTCAACCCTTCTTTCCATGTTTCAGCTTCGGCATCTTTGAGCTAAGGAGATTCTCTTCTATGAAACAGTGGGTGAGAGTTTTGCACATAAGGAATAAGTCTAAGGAATTGACCTGTATCTTTCCATTGGGTCAGTGCAGACCTCATCTTGTTTTTTTCTTTTCCTGCTTTGCCTGTATTATCTAGAGATAGATGGCTTTTCAGCTCAGAGAAAACATAGTGCAAAGTATTCAAATGGCCTTTTCCAAAGCGCTTTCTCTCTTGACACAGACGTTCATTTGTTCACTGCAACACAGTCCTTTTCATATGTAGATGTCTGGCTATCAATTAGAAGACTGAGTGAAGGCACCTTACAGTTAAATTCCTGAACTCAGCTAATATAATTCTTAAAATAGTGTTGCAGTGCGCCTCCTGGAGACAGAGGTCTCTGTTACCTCTTTGTCCCCAAACATGGGCACATATCCAGAATTTTCCATCTTTCCCAGGTTGTGGTTGGCTTAGCCACCACAAAACCAATCCCGTAACACCCATTGGACCCCTGACCTGTAGGTAACCCATCCAGGTATCCTTACAGGACAATGCCTTTGTAAACCCACCTACCTACCTGTTAAAAACCCCTGGCCCCAAGGCCACATGCTCTTTCGCTTCTCCCCCTGGGGTGGGTGCTGTTTCAGTGCCTGCCTCAGGTGATTTTTGTTTGTTATTTTCATGTTATTAAAACCTTTTATTTTGGAAGAAAGCGATCATTGCCCATCCCTCCTTTAACTGCCACTGTCCTCCTCTTCGCTGAAGACCACCCTGGAGGTACTACTAGGGTCCCACTGGGGGTGTTTTCTTCCCGGGCAAAACCAGCGGGTTTAAAACCCTTTAAATATATTTTTGAAAAGTAATAAAATAGTGCTTAAATTTATTTCCCATAGTTTTGTGGTTCATGTGTATGTCTCTCTTGTGTTAAACATTTCACCTGAGATTCTTTTAAATGATAACAGAATGCACTATGGGTATTTGATGATCAAAGTAAAAGTAAACTTAATGCATGTCACATCCTAAGTGTGTTTGATTCTTCTGCTTCTGCTTTACACAGAGGCTATTGTGAAGGTCCTCTTGGCAGAATTTGCTCAAGAAGTAAAGCAGATTGCAATAAACTTTGTGAATGCTGCTGTGGAAATCTATTAAAGAGTGAATATTGTTCTTCTCCCAACACCAGACAAATACCATTTTAGGTTTTTAGTTTACATGATTTTTCAAAGTGCAAGATGAAGCTGCTTTTAACCTGGTGCCTTCTAGCACCCCACTGAGTTGGTCAGGAACATTAAGGGCACTCTGCTATCTAGCATTGATCTCTTCAGTGCTCCACTTTCTCATTACTTCACCTTCAGAATTTTTTTTTTTTTTTGGTTCTTGGAATTGGATTTTCTAGGGCAAGGTAAATGTTTTTCAGTTAATCACCCATATACTTTAGTCTTTCTTTGCTTGCAGACTAGATGAAGGAAGCTTATGGTTTCTGGCAATACTTTATTTTCCCCGAAAGTCATAAGAAGAAGGCAAATGCAGCGGAAACACTTAACCTGAAATGACTGTGTATAGATTAGTATAAATAAATTTTCTTTGCAGTGATAATAAGGAATATATATTCACATTCTGTCCCTCTAGCTCATTTGCTTCTTCAGCTGTTCAGGTATCTAATAAGTATTGCCTGAAAACCAAATTAACCATTCCCTTTCAATTCATCTTTCCCTCCAAGAAATAGTAAATAATGATTAAACGTTTCATTTCTGAATTTGAATTTTTCATAGATTTAATGTTCTAGCATTTCACAATCTCTCTCTTTTCTTCTTTTTTTAGCATTAGTCTTCCTATTTTTTTTTTTTCCTGCCACAGATGTTTGCAGGCACTATGTGATTTTTTATGTCTCACTTTTTACTTTATTCTGCTTCTTTTTTACTCATATTCTGATGCTTTTGTATTACCGAACACTTTTCATTGCCAATAAGGCTTTCTGAATAAACCTGACAAATTCTCTTTCCACTTTTGAAGATTTGTAAAGTTTATGTTAACACAGAATCAAACTTTCTGGGTTTATCTGTCAAAGTAGTCCATCTCTTTTTTATATAGGTGTTCTCCACTATGTTCATGTAGTAGGAAGAGACCAAATGCAAGCTATGATGTCATGAAGGTCAAAGGTTTTTCCATTACTACCTCATCAACAATGATGACCAGCAGTATTTCAATCCTATGCTATCTAAAATAGCCAGTAAGGAAATCAGCACTGGGTGTGCAAGTATGTCCTACACAAACCTGTCTAACTTGGAATGTTGGTTGGTTCCAAACAGCCTGGAATCCCAGAATATATTGTGTGTAGGCCCATTATATTTTGTGACTTTATTAAAGTGAGCAAATCATTAAAATAACTATTTTAAATGCCTTATATAACTGAAATGATGGAAAGCAGAAGCAAGTGAAGCTGTATGTGTTCACAGGCCTTTACATTTAGCAGGGAAATTATTCCATAGCCCATGTTATGGAATGTCTGTATAAATAAAATCAGAGTTTTGCTCAGCTGTGGTCTTAGTCTGTCAAGAAATTAATTTCCTATTGTAAGTAGACTGAACTACATAGAATACTGCCATCACTGTAGCCCTAGAGACCTAAATACTTAAGACTACTTCTTAAAAATTCTGAAAATTAAGAGATAATTGTAATTAGAGTAAGTCAATTGCTTATTTTGGCCCTGTATTGAAAGACATGGAGGTGAAACTTTTAATGAGCTGAAGAACTAAACTGAAAATGGAGATGAGGGTGTAAACACACTGGAAAAATTAAGCCTGTATTTTAAAGATAACTTTTTGGCACATAAAACTAAATACATTTATAAGCCTATTGTTAAATTTTTGAAAGTGTTGAAAATGTGAAAAAGTGTATAGTGGAATGTTAGGGTACTATGCTGCTTCATATATTTTTTTCATAGTTTTAGTTTATTAAGATAAGTTCTACTCCATTTAGAACAGAAAGAGCTGAGAGACAATATGAAGATCTGGCTGACATGGAAACAAAGAAATAATGTTAGCCCTTTCACCAAATACAATCTGTGGTAACCTAAAATTGAACAAGGCAGTTATCATTAACTGAAAACAGTGGCAACGCATACTGAGTGCTATGATCAAGAGCTCAAGGAGCTGTATAGGCAGCCACCTGGATAGCTCAACTGTGATACAATTTCAGTCTAAATGTGGAGGCTAAATAGCTGTATACCCATGGCTTGCAATACAACCTTCCCAGGAGATCTGCCTTGTTTGAGAAAAATAAACCTAGGACACTACCTACTCATAAAATTTTTTTTATGGGGAGCAGTTATCTATATTGATTATTCATATCAAAGTTAATAGGTTCTCTGAGCTTCTCTAATCTTTTGTACTATCAATAAGGTTTTAGTGACCATCATTCCTTTCAAGTTTTCCAGAATCTCTTTATATTTCCAGCCTAGATTTTCTTTATGCACCTTTTAAAATTCACATACCTTTGTGTCTTTGACTCTTAGCGGTCCTTTTGCACGCTGGAGGCCTTTCGTGAGCAATACTCTCTTAATGGAACAGCAATGTTGTGAGCCTTTCTGACCTCATGACTTCTGCACATAAAAAAGAAACTATGAAGATTGCCTTTGTGGTTTTGTTGTGCCCTTGTTGTTTTGTTTTGTTTGTTCTTTGCTCCCTTTTAATATTTTGAAATCTTTTTCTAATATTTAAAAGATTATTTTTTTTTTTAAATCTGTCTTGGTGTTTTTCACCATGCTATGTTCATTCATTAATGCATGTTCCTAGACCAAAATCCCTGTGAAGAGTACCTTTGAACTTAAAAGAAATTCAGTATGACATTCAGCACATCTGTCTGTCCTCACTCAGGTGTGCAGGCTTTCTGAACTTCGCAGACATTCAGAATAAGCTGCCAACTTGTGGCTTACCTTCCTCTTTGATTTCTAGGGCTAAATAAGACAAATAGATAGAGTAACCTACAAAAAGTAAATGTGTATGACATTAATGTTTGTTACATATTGGTTTGTCACATTTTGATTAATTTTCATACATAACATTTTCACATGGTTTTACGCTTCAATATGCGTACACTGAGCTCCACTTTCTTGCTCTAAATCAGCAACCATTTGGGACTGTACGGACGTAATGGCTTAAGAAAAAAATACAACCATCATCTGAGAGGTAAGCAAATCTGTTCCGTCACGAAAGTATCATTAAAAAACAAAGGCCAGGCATAACTTTAAATTTATTATATGGTAAATCATACACATTTTATGAAACTGAGAACAACAGAAATCAGGGACAATAACAGACCCTTTTTAAAGTATGTGTAGAAGTGGTGGGTTTTGTTTCTTGAAGCTTCCTTTGTTCTTTGCTTTTTTTTAGATTACCGGTTCATAAACTACATACTCCAGGTATTTTTAAATACAACAACTATGGTGTTTAATTCAAGATTGACTTACTTGTTCACACTGTTTATTGCATTAACAATTTCTGACAGTTTGGCCAGTGTTACTAGTGTGGTCTTTTGTTTTCACATACACCTCTTCAGTTTTTAAAATGTCTGTAAGCACTTGTAACAGTGGCTAACTCCTTAATTTTCAGTATGAGGGAGCTTGTTTATATTCTACTTCATGGCAAGCAGGATTAGATATTCATGACATTTTTGGGAATTAAAGGAAAAGCCCAGTTCTTTGGTTAGCAGATTGTCTTGAGAGTTCAGTCCTGTTGTGGATTGCCTGAAATTAAAGTATCGAAGCCATAAAGCCCATTCTTCTCATGAAGAAGAAATTTTGGAAGCATGTCTTTGAAATGTCTGCACTGATTAATTAAAATAAGAGGGGTGATGACTTTATTTAATATCAGACTTCTGTTAGCAATAATCTTTGCACACTTTCCCTGCTTGCATATCTGCTATCTTGCTGCATATAGTATGCTTCATTTTCCTCAGGAGGAGGGCTGTTGTTCAGCTTCCTGATGCCCTAAAGCAGAAAGCCAGTTTTTTAAAAATGCAGGTTATATCTACAGTAATTTTTTTTTATTTTTTTATTTTTTTTTAAAAAGCCCCATTGTCTTTAATCAGCATTTGTTGTGGTAAATTACTTCAAAGCACTATACATTAAATCACACAACATATGCAAAATTGTGTTAATTAAAAGATTGTTTTCTAATGTTATATCATAGCTTTTTAAATTTCATCTGTTATGTCTCTTTTCAAAATTCTTCTTGGGTATGCTGCTTTTCTTTGAAAGCTTTTTGAATATGACAAAGAAAATTTAAAGCTTGAAATACAGTCAAAAGCTGCAGAGATACATCAATAACCCAGATTTTGCACATGAAAAAATAGAGTTTCAAAAGCATAGAGCTCCATATATATCTGGTCGAGAGCTAGATGTTCCCTGTTAGCTTCTTAGAGAGGTTGAACAAAAATGACAAAAAATTATTGCTGCACAGGTACTTAATTTATTGTACACATAATTTTTTTCTTCCATTGCTTCCTTTTAGTCATGAAAAGTGGAATATTACATTTAGTTGTGTAATGGAGTGACGTGGTCGCATTGGAGTATAAGATAGCATTCACCCAAGCCTTCATGAGTGAATGCAGATCTGTCATTCTTTGCCGAAGCAGGTCACAGTCAAATACAGCCTTTCTCACCTCTGCTTTTTGTCCAGTCTCTAGGCCCAGTCCCTGGGCTGCTAGCTTCTCCAGCTAGAGAAGCTGATTCTGTTTCTAAGCCTCATGTATCTCATTTGTGCAGAAATAGAACCTGCATGAAGAGCTAGAGAGAAGCTTTATCATTGAGAGAAACCACAGTGACCCACTTGTGTATTTCCAGTGATACTGTGAGCTAGTTTTTGCAGGCTGAGTGGACAGAAATGATCTTAAGATGTTTTTCTGAAGACCTGTGATACAGAAGAGACTTTCTCCCTTACCTCTATGGCAAATTTCAGTAAGGTATTCAGAAAAGATGCCTGACAAATGCAAGCGTTAGAAAAGATACCTTTCATTCTGGGAACACTGTTTTACAGACAGGACAGAGACTTTATTACAGTCATTTGACTGACAGCAGATTTATTTTACTTAACAGTAGGCTTCTAATTATATCTGCTGTTTGTGTATGTGATCTCTTACTTACTCCTGTTAACAGCTTCTAAGTATCAAGCCAACAGTCTTGGATGTCTTATCCCAAATGTTTGCTCTGCCATCTTAGGCTGAACTGAATACTACTGTGCACTGCCTTTTAAGATGAGCAGATGAAACTGAGAGCTTTGCATCAGAAATTCCTATGATATATGGACTATCCAGTCAACAGTAAAATACCTGCATGCATGACACTGGGATTTCACTGATGTGGTACTTTAGTGGCCCTTATCCTTTTTGTTTGTTTGTTTTAATATACACAACTGAATTCGAGAAATTCAACAATTTGCAGCTATTTCTGGATCTCCTCAGTGAATGTAGTGTGTTTGGGACTGAAAGAAACTGCTAGGAATGTGAAGAGGAGAGGAAATGCACAAATTGGCTCAAGCCTGCCTCTCCTTGTTCATAGTAAGTAAGGTAAAACTGACAGTCAACAGTGCCCTTCAATAACCTACTAATAAGATTTGGGGTAAAAAATTAGAGCAAACCGAGAATAAAATAGGAGGCAAACAAGGGGAAATAAATCTCTTATAAAATGGCCAAATTTTCAGTTGATTATGAAGAACCGTGCCTCTGACTCAACGTCTCCTGACCTGAGCTGGAGAGCTTATAGCTGTGCTGTTGGTGGACAGGTTTGATGGGAGGAGAGCATCAAGAATTTTGAGATTCAGATATCACAGGGAATATCATATTATGGAGCATTTACAGTGCTGAAGAGGAAGCTTGTGAATAAAAATAATCTTCCTTTTCTTTCTTTCTACAGTATTCTCGAAAAAGGTATCCAAGATCCATTTGCACACTTTTAAAAAGAGTTATTATATCCACATGAATTGGGCTGACCCCAGCCAGCAGCTAAGCCATACACAGCTGCTCACTCACTTCCCACATTTCAGTGAACTGAAAGAGCAAAAACTAAAAACTCATGGGTCAAGATAAAACCAGTCTAATAGGTTTAGCAAAGCTGCACGCACAGGCAAAGCAAAACAAGTAATATATTCACTGCTTCCTATTGGCAAGCAAATGTTTAGATGCTTTTCTGGAATTGGGACTTCAGCATGCCCCCTTTCTTCTTCTTTCTCCCCACTGTTATTGCTGAGCATGATTCCTTGGTCAGATAGGGTCAGCTGTCCTAGCTTTGTCCATTCCCAATTCCCCTGGCCTGCTCGCTCTGAGTGCAGAGTAGGGAAAAACAAACAAACAAACAAAACACCCAAAACCACAACAAAATAAGACGTTGATGTTGTGCAAAAAGCATATGGCCTGCCGTAAAGAAAATTCAATCCATCCCAGCCAAACTCAGTACACCACTAAGCAATCCTACCTAATATTCCTCAGCCTGCTCTTAGTTCTCAGTAATACAATCTCAGACAGATGTCTTCTCTGAAATGAGGTGAAGCTTGTAATTTTCTAATTCACTTCAAGGCCTTCCAGTGACAATTGTTTTCAATGTCTGTGTACTTGTATTGAACCCTTTGTTATAAATCTCTTTAAGGAGTACCTAGACATTTTGTTTCATAGCTAATATTTTTCAGCTGATAGACTGCTATATCAAGAAATGCCGAAATGTAGATATTCCACTAAGTCTGGGTTTCAGTCTGATAAACACTTTGGAAGAACTTCAGCAGAGAGGTTGTCATATGAAAATCTATCTACAGAAAACAGGGGCAATGCTACCCCTTAATGCTTAACACATAGATCAGGTGAGCAGTGTGTATAAGCTATTCCAGTTGATTTATTTAGTCAAAAGCTGGACTCCTGTCACTGGGTATTGAGAGTTTCTAAAACTCAGGTGAGCCCAGAACTTCAGATGTTGTAACCTATTGGAGAGTCAACAAAGTGAGTTCAACTATGGGTATCAATATCCGCTGAATTTTCAGGTCCATACATGTAAAACACTAGATTAGTGACAAAAGTGTCTTGACAGAGAAATAACTCACACTGAGCAAAATTCTATTATGCAACCATTCCATTTTATTAATTCCAGAACCCATCTAATATAAATTTTCTTAGGATCAAATTGCCTGCCCTAGGAGAGAAATGGTACGTTCTTTCAACCAAAAATGTCTGAAACACTATCTTTGCCCTCTCTACCACATTCTATCTAGACGATCTCTAAAATTAGTGGAAAAATACATTAAGCAAGGAGTTCTGCAGATGTACAGAAGAGCACAAGATTTGCCTTAGGCTAATATGTTCATAAGCACAAATTGTTCAAATAAACACAAAAAGAGTGTTTGAATTCCTATTTCTTTTATGCCTATTTGAAGAGAGCACTGCATAATTTAGCGTGTCCGCTATCATAGCATGTTAGCTTGGAAACCATGATCTGGTGGAACTACTCTCAAACCATCTTTATTTTCAGATTAGATCTGTTACGTGATTTGCTTGACTGGAATCTGAAAATAGTAAAGCGCAGGCAATATAAAGAAAGCTGAAGATCCCAAAGCATACAATAAAAACTGTAGCTTTTATGGAGGCAGGAAGAGACATTATCATCTAAGGAGGCTTAACAGAGCAATTAAGGTACTCTTCTTGTAAAACCCCCTCATTTTAACAACTGCAACTTTTAGTATTGAGGCAATATGCTAATTTCCCTGACTTTAGTAATGATTCTTCTGTTTTCTATGAAGGCAAACTGTTGGATGAAAACCAAATGATCTAAAAATGGCTTAAAGTTGATTAATCTTGTCAATCCTGTCTTTCTTTACACTTCTGAGAATTCAATTCATCTGGGTTTGCCTGCTCTTTTAGTAGAGCTTTTTGTTCATAAATTTATATTATTTGTTTTGTATTTCAGTTTTTAATAAAACATTTCAATTGATAGTTTCTCTTATAGATAATTCCACAATCAACACATAAAATATTTTTCATTTTAACCGTATTATTGTTTTAAGATGTACCAGACTGAAACAAAAAACACAATTAAATGAAGCAAGCAGAAACCTTCGAAATTTTACAAGCACAGCAATTCTTTTATGTGAGAAAAACTTTGATGCAACCACAACTCAATAATACCTTTTTGTTTTGTTTTCCCTTTAGGAAATTATATCCCATTTGAAATTTCGTAAGGGTGGGACATAAGCAGAGGAAATTTTGTTAGTAGGACAAAGTGGGTTTGAAAATTTCAGAAAACGTATTATTTCTTTTAAAATTATATTATCACTTTTCTAATCAAAATTCTACCTGGTTTTGCATGGGAACACCACATTAATTTCCTTTGCTATGCTCAGAGATAATATTCATTGAGCTCATTAAAAGAATGCTGAGGAGGTACCTGTCCTGGTTTGGGGTAGAACAGAGATGATTCTGGTCAACGATTTTAACTTTTCAACTAAAACTCTTCTAATGAACTGCCTCATCTGAAGTTAGAAATGTGTTTTCACAAGCTGCCTGCTTTAAGCAGTGATGCCTAGCCGTGTGTTCCTGAACTGAGTTCCAGACTCCAGCTCCTGGACCCATTTCCCATCTGCCACTGAGTCCAGCCTGGGACTTTTCCCCAGAGCCTGCTCCCCAGCATTGGGGGTGATGGTGACGTATTTTCATCGGGAAGAGGAACTGGGTTCAATACTGATTTTTGTATATATTTGTACATATTCCATTTTATTATCGTTATTACTATTAGTAGTAGTAGTAGTAAAGCTGTTTTCCCTTTCTAATGGATAAGTCTCTCTCTCTTATTGCCTTTCTCTTTCCCATTTTTAGGAGGGAGAGGAGTTAACACAGAGCATCTGTTACTGTTCTGGGGAGGCCCTGACCCCAAAGTGCGACAGTACCAGCGAATGAGAAACTTGATGTGTGGGTATAAAGAAAAAGCTTTATTTTAGAGATGTTAAGGATAAAGTGTCTGAAAGACCTAAACATATGTTATAAATATAAATTTACAGAAAGGTCTGATATCGAAGTGAAAATACAGATTAAAGATCAGATCTATAGGAAGCAGTCCCCACAAGAAGCAGAAAAGTAAGAGATAGGGAGGAGATACTGGGAAAGCAAATCCAAAGACTACTGCTTTATCAAACATAGTGAGGCAGCCAGGAGAGAATGCCAGACTGTGATTCTGGAAACTGGCTTGGAAAAAGATGAATCTTAAAACAGCACAGGAGTGCTGTTTGATTTTATGTTGCCAGTCACAAACCCCAGAAACAAGAGTAGAGAGAGAAAAACGTGACAAAGCTTCTTGAAACCTTCTGAGGAGGATTGAAAGGCAGAGGAAGAGAAACTACAGAACCCAGAGGTATGGAAGTGAGAGACAAAGTGCTGTAAGAAGCAGTGAGTGAGTGAACTGACATATCTCAAGAGAAATAGTATATGATGTTCCCTTGCTCTTTTGGGTGACTTCAACCTACTGGATACTGGAAATACAACACAGCAGAGAGGAAGCAGTCTAGGAGGTTCCTGGAGTGTATGGAAGACAGTTTGCTGTCATAGCTATTAAGTGAGACTACCAGGAGAGGTGCCTCACTAGAGCTGCTGTTTACAAACAGAAAAGGACTGGTGGGTGATGTGGTTGCAGGCCAGTGATCTTGCCCCATCAGCATGGGTTTATGAAAGGCAGGTCTTGCTTGACTAACCTGATCTCCTCCTATGACCAGGTGACTGGCTTAGTGGATGAAGGAATGGCTGGGGAAGGTGTCCACCTCTGTTAGCCTTTTTCACCAT
>NW_008605979.1:20744-21064 GCF_000691845.1 Merops nubicus
GTGGCCCATGGCCTAGACAGTCAGGCTCTTCACTGGGTTAAAAACTGGCTGGATGGCCAGTGGGCTTGTCACAAGTGCTGTTCTCCAGGGCTGTTCTGGGGCCAATCTTGTTTAATATCTTTATCAATAATTTGGATAAGGGGATGGAGGGCACCCTCAGCAAGTTTGCAGAGAACACCAAATTGAGTGGGAGTGTTGATCTGTTTGAGGGTCAGTAGGCTCTGCAGAGGGGTCTGGACCGACTGGATAGTTGGGCCGAGGTCAGTTTAATGAGATTCAACGAGGCCAAGTGATGGGTCCTGCACTTGAGTTACAACAAC
>NW_008605980.1:0-251 GCF_000691845.1 Merops nubicus
TCAGGTATATCCAGGGGTATGGGCTTTGGAAATGATAGGGAGAGCTAAAACCACTTTGCCAATAATAGTGAGGGTTAAACAGGGGATGCAACCAGTCAGAATCAAACAATATGCTCTAAGACCAGGAGACAGAGAGGGAATTCAGCCAATTGTTGAAAAATTTGTTAGATATGGGCTATTTACAGAATGCCAGTCCAAGTATAACACCCCCATCCTGCTAGTAAAGAAGCAAGACAGGAGCTATAGGATAA
>NW_008605980.1:621-2582 GCF_000691845.1 Merops nubicus
CTTGTTTGTTCTTTGCCCGCCTCTACAACAACACCTTTGAGCTATCAATAAGATAACAGAGGACTTACACCCTGTGGTAGCTAACCCATATACATTGTTGACTAAGTTAGTACCTGAACTGGCCTGGTTTACTGTACTGGACTTGAAGGATGCTTTCTTTTGCCTCCTGTTGAGCCCAGAAAGCCAAGTAATGTTTGCCTTCAAGTGGGAAAACCCATACTTAGGATGAAAGACACAACTTACATGGACAGTGTTACCCCAAGGGTTCAAAAAATAGCCCAACTCTCTTTGGGAATCAATTGACCAAAGATCTGGAGCAGTGGGAACACCCGCCTGGAGTTGGGGTGGTGTTACAATATGTGGATGATCTATTGGTAGCCACTGAAACAAAAGAACCGTGCACAGTATGGACTGTCAGGTTGTTGAATTTTCTTAGACTGAACAGCTATCGAGTGTCTCCACAGAAAGCCCAAGTGGCACAAAAACAGGTGACCTATCTTGGGTATGAGGTTACATCTGGCCAGCAAACCTTGGGGACAGCAAGGAAAGAGACAATCTCCCAGACTCCCAGGCTACAGACGGTTAAAGAACTCCGCACCTTCTTAGGCATGACAGGATGGTGTCATTTGCGGATCCACCACTATGGATTTTTGGTAAAACCACTCTATGAACTTTTAAAATCAAGTCCAAAAGACTTGACTTGGAACAGGGATGCAGATAGGGCCTTTCACCAGCTGAAGAGACAATTAATGAGGGCACCAGCCCTGGGGTTACCAGACGCCATTAAACCCTTCTGGTTATTCTCTCATGAAAAACAAGGAATAGCCTTAGAAATTTTGGCCCAAACTTTAAGCCCATATCAAAGAGCAGTGGCCTATTTTTCTAAACAACTTGATGAAGTAAGCAAAGGGTGGCCCAGCTGCCTGAGAGCAGTTGCAGCAGTAATGCTTAACATCCAAGAGGCACATAAGTTCACATTGGGTCAGAAGATCATGGTGTTGGTAACTCACACCGTGTCAGCTGTGTTGGAGGTGGAAGGGGGGTACTGGCTATCACTGCAACAGTTCCTTAAATTTCAAGCCATCATAGTGGAACAAGATCATATAGAGATAGTGGTTATTAATATTGTCAATCCGTCATCTTTCCTCAGTGAGATCACAGGAGACCCAGTGTCACACGACTGCCTTGAAACAATTGAAGCAGTATACTCTAGCCGACTGGATCTGAAGGAGGCGCTACTAGAGGATGCTGAGATGCTTGGCACACAGGAGCAGCTTCGTCTGCCAAGGCATACGTAAAGCGGGATATGCAGTAACCACTACTGAACAGGTGATAGAAACCAAGGCCCTTCCTCCCCATACACCGTAAAGCGGGATATGCAGTAACCACTACTGAACAGGTGATAGAAACCAAGGCCCTTCCTCCCAATACCTTGGCCCAAAAGGCAGAAATCATAGACCTGATTTGAGCTCTGGAGTAAGCAAAAGGAAAAAGGATCAACATTTGGACTGACTCTAAATATGCATTTGGGGTGGTCCATGCTCATGGAGCAGTTTGGAGAGAAAGAGGACTCCTATCCAACCAAGGGAAAAGCATAAAACATGCTGAAGAGGTCCTTAAGCTGCTGGAAGCAGTTCAGTTACCAGAAAAGGTGGCCCGTCAGAAAGGAAAAGCTACCCAGGGAATAGGCAACTGTGTCAGACTGAGAGGCTAAGAGGGTGGCTGAGGAAAGACAAATTGGGGTGCAATCCTTGGCACTGGATGGTAAAGTACAAATTGAACAGACCGATTGTGAACCCAGATACTCAAAGAGGATCAAAAATTAATTGAAGATTTGGGAGGGAGGAGAAATCAGGGAGAATGGGCTAAAACACCACAGGGCAAAATAAAGAGAAAACATAAATAGCCTTGCAACAGAAAGTTATTCAATGATCCTGTTCTGGTTCTGTGTAAAAAGGAGT
>NW_008605981.1:0-17248 GCF_000691845.1 Merops nubicus
ACAAAGACCCCTGGGTGGGGTTTTTTTGGATTTGGAGTAGGGAAGAAAGTTTTCCATTTGCTGTGTTTGCTCTTCAAAACTCCAAAACAGATGCTGGGGCATGTTCCCTGAATCTTGGGGGATTTAAAAAACTTCACCTGCCCTGAGAGATGCTTGGAGGTGATTGCTGAACAAAGACCCCTGGGTGGGGTTTTTTTTGGATTTGGAGCAGGGAAGAAAGTTCTCCCTTTGCTGTGTTTGCTCTTCAAAGCTCCAAAACAGATTCTGGGGCATGTTCCCTGAATCTTGGGGGATTTAAAAAACTTCACCTGCCCTGAGAGATGCTTGGAGGTGATTGCTGAACAAAGACCCCTGGGTGGGGTTTTTTTTGGATTTGGAGCAGGGAAGAAAGTTCTCCCTTTGCTGTGTTTGCTCTTCAAAGCTCCAAAACAGATACTGGGGCAGATTCCCTGAATCTTGGGGGATTTAATCCTCACTTTTAACACTGATGGATCCCTGCAGAGCATCAGACAAGTGGGAAGAAGCACGATGCCCCCATCTCCTCACCCAGTGTCACCGTGCCTGGGTTTTGGCAGAGCTGGGACTGGCATCCTGGGTGATGTTCCCAGATGTTTGCAGGGGAGAAGGCACCACTTGGGCACCCTCCCCCTTGCCTGAGGCAGGGTTTGAAGAACCTGCCCTCCCTCACCACCCCCTGGCCCCCAAAGCTGGTGGTGGCAGTCGGCTGGGTCAGCGTTTCACCCGGCAGCAGGTGCAGGGGGGTTGATAACCACCCAAGCTCTGAGTAACGGTGCTGATTCAGTCTCTGCCTCCCTCATCTCCCAGGATTTTCCCAGGGGATTGTACCAGGCCAGGTCTCCATCTGGGATTAATCAACAAAGCTTCATTGAAGTCAAGGGGCCAAATTCTCACTCGGAAGAAAGCGGCTTAACTCCGCTGCAGTCAATAAAGCTGCTCTGATCTCGTTTTATGGCCAGAAGAGTCCAACCCTTTAAAACACGTGGGGTTACAGGGTGTTGCCCTCATGAAGAGGGAGTTCCACGTTTATACACTGAACCATCCCGCCGGGGTAAGGAGTGAGGTGCTCTGGAGATGTTAACCCTGCTGTCCTCCAGAGAAAGCCACCGGCCATTCGTGACCTACAAGGGGCAGGGCTGGGGGAGCACAGCTCAGGACAGGAGTCCAGTGGGTGCCAGGTCAGCTGTGTTCACCTCCTGGGCACCCTGTGTACGACTGATGCCCCTGGGAATGATGAGAGGGGCTTTCAGTAAGCATGCTGGTAGACCATGGCTTGCCCAGAGGCTCTTTCTGTCCTCCATGGTCTGACAGGTTCATTAACAAGGATCCAATCCTGGCCAGAGCCAGCCTGGGTCCTGCACCTCTCCTGGGCTCTTTCTTCCAGCCTTTGCTGCAGGTATCACACTACAAAATCCTGCTCATAAATGTTACAGCTTTCACCTTCCATGCAGATGGCATTGCCCGGGCTGAAAACCAGCCCTCCAGATTACAGCCCTAGTCAGAGAATCCATGAATGGTGGCAGATGGAAGGGACCTCTGGAGATCATCTCATCCAACCCCCTGCTCCAGCAGCTCACCCACAGCAGGGTGCCCAGGGTCACAGCCAGGAGGGTTTGGGATCTCTCCAGAGCAGGAGACTCCACAGCCTCTCTGGGCAGCTGCTCCAGGCTCTGCACCCTCACCCCAAAGAAGTTTCTCCTCCTGCTCAGGTGGCACCTCCTGGGTTCCAGTTGGTGCCCGTTGCCCCTTGGCCTGTCGCTGGGCACCACTGAGCAGAGTCTGGCCCCAGCTTTTTGCCCCCCAGAGGCCTTTTAGCTCTTGATGAGCATTGCTCAGATCCCCTTTGAGTCTTCCTTTCTCCAGACTCAACAGCCCCAGAGCTCTTAGACTTTCCTTCTCCTTCCATCCAGCTGCTGCTCTTTAGTGTAATGAGCCCCTTCCTCATCTTCCCTGGGGTTTATAAGCAGCCCTGCCACCCTTCTTCCTATTTTTTCTCTTCTTGTGAGCCTCAAGGTTGACTCTATGCTTTTTGGGGATGCCCAACACAGCTTTGCATCAGGAGACCTTTGCAGGACAACTGGCAGGAGGTAAGGTTGCTTGCATGGTTCAAATGGGTTTTGGAGTCTGCAGAAGGTTGTGGTTTGGTTGGTTTTTTTGTCTGAGTATGCTGTGCTTCAGCATGGTCTGGGTTGCTTTGCTTCAAGCCTCTTGGTTGTCTCTGATCAAACAGATGTTGGAGTGTCTGTGTTGTTTTCCAGCCCTGTTTGTGGCCCCCTGGCCGTGGTGGCTACTGGAGGGCTCCCAGTTGGGGCAGTGGCAGAGCTTTCTGGAGGAGAGGGTCATAACACAGCAGCTGTGAGCCTCCCTTGGGGCTGCTCAGGGGTGAAATAGTTTATCACTCTTTTTTTGTGGTTTCTGATGTTGCCACCTCACTTTGGGAGCGGAGTCTGCTGAGGAGATAGCAGGAACCCAAAGGTCCCTCTCTGGGCTCTGAGCAACCGTGAATCACTCGTTTTTCCAAGACTCACGAGGCCAACATCATTGTTTTGGGCTTGGCTTGAGGTTAGCCAGCTGCTTTATGGGCTTTCCTAAACCTGTCACGTGGGTGATGCTGGGCAGGCAAGTAACGGGAAGCAGGAGAGGGAACAATCTTACTCACAACCTCTTTAGCAACACATCTCCAGCCTGAGTGGTGCTGAGAGCTGCCCAACCCACTGCTCTGCTAATGTCCCACCAGCTCGTGTCCTCAGGGGTTTAATTTCCTCTGCAATGACTAGCTGATAACTTTATAAAAATGTCTGTAACGTGCTTCAGCGACCTGGGAGTGGAGGCTGAAGGTGGTGTAGTCAGTTTGTGGTCTACCAGCTTTCTGTGTTGCTCCTTCATGTTTCTTTCCTAGAAATAAACTCTGCACATTGAAGCCCTCATGTCATTTTTTCATCTGGGGTTCATGGCTTTGGGAGAGGTAAAACAAAGCTGATGGTTTCCTTGCTGTTTTTCAGAGGTGAACAAACAGTCTCCCTCCAACAAGTTCCAACTCTTGGAGGAGAGAGCATGCAAAGATGAGATCTCTTTGCTGAGGGAGTAATAAAGTCAGCGTGCCCTCAGCTTATCTCCACTTATTGAAGTCTTTAATCACAAGCCTGAGGTCTCAACGTGTGCTGTCAGCCCTGCTGGCTTCAGTGGGGTTCCACACATGCACCAGGGACCTGCAACATGCTCTGCTGAATCAGACCAGGCTAGCAAACGACTACCAAGAGCTTGATTTCTATGCAGCAGGCACACAGAAGCCTAGAAGAAGCTCTGGAAAATCGGTTTGCATGCTCTTTTCCAGCCTGTTCTGAAAAAGGCAGATGTGTGATTCCTCCTCTCCAGTTGTCAGGGGTTTTTTTTGGATTTTTGGTGATTAAATGAAGGAGTTAAGTCAACATTTTCAACCAAATTAGTGTGGATGACTCAGCTCCAGGCCAGCTGGCTGGTGGTGTTTAGGTTTGCCAGCTGCAAGCTGGACTTGTTGGAACCTTGGAGGCTGAACTCTGCTGGGTTCCCACTGAGCTAATAACCTGTGTTACGTTGGTACTGATGAAATCTTCTTTCTGGGGGCGGGGAGAAAAGGAAGAGGAGCTCTTTGCATCTGTTCAAAACAAAGACTTTGTGCTCTGGCCACGCTGTTCCTCCCTCAATTCCACCAGCTGTCCTTGGATGTGCAGCCCTGAGCTAAGCTGCTGCTCCTGTGATTCAGGGGCTTGCTCTGAAGTTGCCACCTGGGTTCTCCTCTGCCTGCTTGGGTTTGCTGCTGATGCTGAACAGCTTTGCTGCTCTCCACACCCGAATTTTGGGGGGGGGGGGGTTAGGTCTCAAAGTGTTTCCTTCAGCTCCTTATTCCTGGGTGGAATCTGCACGTGCCTGTTTGGGGAGTGGGAGGGAGGCTGGGTGTTGCACTGAGTGATGGAAAGAAAAGCTTTAGAGGCTCATTAAGAAACCCAATTGGATGCAGGTAGGGTATAGAGGGAAGTTTTGCACTTCCTCTGGAGGAGTCTGTGCTACATACAAAATACACATCATCAGTGATGCTATATTTAAAGTATTGTGTGTTATACACCAACCTTAAATACACTGTAGGTGTGGAGGAGGGTGGGATGTCTGTAGTGACTTAATTTAGGCTCTTTTCACCCCTCTGCACTTTGTCCCAGTTAAAGATGCTTTGGTTTTCTTCTGAAATTGCTGCTGTTAGGCACAGAAATGTCTCTTTATATTTCTATATACCCTGTGTGCTTCCCCTACACCTGTGATCCAGCACTTGCTCCTATCACTGAATATTGCTGTGCATGTAGATATGTAGGTGGGAAGCTCTAAAGATGTTGTTCATCTCTTAGGGAGCCCAACCAGAATATAGCACAGACAGGCAAAGAGATTCTGGCTTTAGACATCACGTTTAGGTTGGATATTAGTAAAAAAACCTTCACTGAAAGGGTTGTCAAGCCCTGAACAGGCTGCCCAGAGCAGTGGTTGAATCTCCCTCCCTGGGTGTGCTTAAAAGCTGTGGTTGAATGATGGACTTGGTAGAGTTAAGCTAATGATTGGACTTGATGATCTTAAAGGTCTTTTCCAACCTAAAAGATTCTATGATGTTGCAGAGATCCTCCTCTTCCACCCAATCCTCAGTTCTTAGCAAATACCATTAGTTGTAATTCTTACTCCATCCCCACTTCAAAGGTAATTTCAGGTAGATTTCTAAGGATCAGCATCTTAAAGACTCCCTGAAACCAGCTGATTTTAGTGATAAAATTCACAAATAAATGAGTGAATGAAGCAGAGTTTTAGGAGAGGGGCTCGGGGAGACTGGCTGGTTCTTGTGGCACCTGCTTTTACCTTGGAGCTGGGAGTGAGAAGCACAAATGGAAAGGAACTCACTGCTGGGGGGGTGTCCTGGGGCTGGGGGAACTGTCTCACACTGGTCTCCTGGCAGTGCACCATGCACCCAACAGGAAACTTAACCTGACATCCCACACCACTTGGCTGAGCAAAGTGATCTCTGCCCTTTCCATCCTTATTCATGTTTTTAGTTGACTGCATAATCTGGCCCTCTAGAAAGTCCCTTCAGGAGGTCACGCAGCTGAAATAATAGCTAATGAATTTTAAAAAATGATTTGGGAGCTATTAAATGCTTTCTTCTTCCTCTCCTTCCCTCCCCTCAGTCCCTCCTTGGCAAATGCTCCCGGGTTATTCCCCCAGAGTGCTTCCCCTGCCAGGTCTGGGCATGCTGCAGGAGCATCCTGATGGGTCTGAGGGAAGGACCTACCCTCATCTCCAAGTGTGTTCCTGCTGCCCCTAGGCTGGGCAGGGCTGGAATGAGAAGGCTGGATGGAGGGTGCCACCTCACAGCAGCTCCAGAGGCTGAGGAGAACTGTTGGAGGGCTGTTGGCTTTGCCTTTCCTTCCAGGGACATCCTTATTCTGCTCCCATCACTTCATTTGGCTGTTTCATCTGTGTTTAGGAGACTGTTTTAAATCCAGGGGATTTAAAATCTGGTCCTCCTGGACTTCTCCAGGATGAAACCATCCAAACTAGTTCCATCTATGTTCTGCTAATGAGAGGAGCTGAGTTTGTTCCTTTCAGTGGAGCTGAGCTGGTCACACAAACTAGGTTGAGACTGCAGAAGCTGGTGGTTTCTATCTGCTCTGGAGGAATCTGCTCCCCTTTTCCATGCCTGCAGATATCCACCCATGTTTCTGGGCTGTGGATGAGATGATTAACTTTTGGAGACCCACTGCCTGGCCAGTGAATCCCAGCCAAGTCATCTTGTTGGGTGAAGATTGCTCCCAGGCACAGGAGAGCCAGGGGGATGCTGTGGGCTGCCAGAGATGCTCACTGAGAACATGCTCCTCACACGTGATGCCTCCCTTGGGGATAAATCACAGCCCAAGCTGCTCATTCTGCCTGTTGCCTCCTCCCTGGTCTCCATGGCCCTTTGTTTCCTCTGCTGTTGGTCTCCTGAGCTCCTTCTGGTCTCCTCCTTCCTCTCCCACTGTGCTCTGCTCCATCACTTGCTTCTGCTGAGATGAGAGCCCAAGAGATGATCCCAGCCCTGATTCCCTCAGCTTTGCTTTGTGCATTCTCCCAGTTTTGATCTCCTGGCTGTCTGTCAGCCTCAGCTCAACACCATCCAAGGACAGAGATGTGTGAGAGCACGACGTGCTCCTGGCAGCTCTCTGGAAGATCAGTGATCATGCTTCTTAAAGCTCCTCCTTGCACAAGGCTTCAAAAGCAGCACAAGATTCTCCTCCTGTGTGATCGGTGTGGGTTTGTGCTGCCTCAGAGGGAGCTGATGCTGAAACCCTCTCCCCTCCCCTTCCACCACCAGGCATCATCTGTTAGAGTTACATAAAAGCTGCATCTTCCCAAGATCTCCTTTCAGGAGGGGCTGCAGGAGAACCCTACAGCTGGGTGTCTGTCTGCAGCCAGGGAATGCCAACGTGTCAGGATTTACAGCAACGGGGAGGGGAAGAAAGAGCTGAAAGTCCAGAAACCTCTGAAAATGTCCATGCTCCAGTCTGTACTGCAAGAGTCTTGATGTTTTCTGCTTTCCTCTCTGCACCAGAACCCTCTCTTGCTGTTGTGATGTCTGGCTTTAGCCCTACTTTGTTTGTAGCAGAGAAATGTTCCAGCTATCAAGGAGGGTTGCACCCCTCGGCGAGGAAATCGAGGGAGAAAATCAGTCCAAGAGGTGTTTTAGCTCTGAATTATTACCCATAATAATCCCTGATGATCCTACCCAGGGGGTTCTGTCTCTGCCCTGACTTTTGCATCTGTGTGCTGACCATAACAGTGGCTTTTTTATTTTAACTGCATCCCCATCCCTGCAGAACCCCTGGTGGTTTGTGAGCCACAGCTCTGCTCGGTTCAAGCACGCCTAAATATTTAAAGGGAAGTCTGATTTATGCTGCAAATGCTTGCTCATCAGCTTTCCTTCTAATCATTGCAACTGCTGGGACTCTGAAGCCCCCTCGGCCACTTTGCACGGCTTGGGAGTGTTTCTGCTTTAACTGGAGCCCTCGGGATGGCTCTGGCCCAAGTGAACTCCTTGAGATCCTCGTGCAGTATTCTCCTGGTGGTACCCCGAGCTCAGCAGATGCTGGCCTTTCTCTCAACTCCCACTCAGTGCCTCAAATCCCAGGGAAAGCTCTCCTTCCGCTGCTACACCCTGTGCTTTGAAGACAAAAATGATTCAATGAGATCTTGAAGGGGGGGGTTTGGATGGTTCAGCTGCCTTCAGAAATTCGCTGGGGCTTCCGGAGCTGAGATAAGGACACCTCCACGCACAGCCTGCTCTGTGTCTTCAGGGCCAGCCCTCTGCAGAGCTCCCTCAACACTCTGCCTGCACAGCCAGGCTTGTCTGCTGGGGATAAAGCTCCTTCACCCACAAATGCTCCCCTCTAGCTGTGCATGATGCCTGGTCACAGTCACACACACTGAGCTCCTCCTGGGGTGTGCAGCTGAGATGCCTTCTGCCTTCAGCCTGGTGCTTCCAGCCCCTCAGAAATGCAGCAACCCAAAGAATTGGATGAATCTGGGATTTTAATGGTCACGTTGGGTTTATGGAACCCCAAGGAGTGCTTGGGTGCCAAATGTTCTGCACAAAGTGGGTGTTGGTGCCTCTCTTCCTACTGGGGGCTCTGAGCACCCTGCTCTAGCTGCAGATGTCCCTGCTCCCTGCACAGGGGTTGGACTAAATGACCTCTAAAGGTCCCTTCCCACCCAAACCAGTTGGATTCAGCAGGGTTTGGGCTGTATTTTTTTCCACTGACCAGTCTCCCCCCCATTAATTTGGGAAGCTGTTCCTTGCCTTAGCTGCAGTGTGCTGGCTGGAGCAGCTCCCAGAGAGCAGCACAGATTGCTCTCCTCATTATCTCCTCCACCAATGCTTGTGCCTTCCCCTTTGCCTTTCATCTCTGCTGCTTTTTCATATCCTCCTCTTTAGGTCCCTTGTTTTGGGTGATTTTTTTTCTTGGTCCTAGCTCCACGGCAGGGTTTTCAGGCTTTGTTGCTCTCCAGACTCTGGAGGGATGTTTTGTTCCCGTTTATTTGTTTTGCTGGCCAGAATACAAAAGGTTAAACAGTTTGGAGAACTTTCTTCTGTATTTACTGCCGAGGTAGGTTTCTAAATCAACAGTAGGTCGTGGATTGGAGTGACTCACAGAGCTGCTTAACCTTTTTCCTTCCGTTTTGTCTCTCTCCAAATCTGAAGCTCACATCTGCAGTTTAGATCGTGGCGAGGAGAAGCTGTGAACTGAGGAGGAATTGCTGCAGATGAGCTGCTCAGCCTGGCCCCAGTGCTGAGCCACGCTCCATTCAGCAGCAGCCAGGTCCCTCTGGGGTGAAAAAGCACCTAAAAAAACATGGGGTGCTGAGAGGGTGTCCTGTGCCACGGGGCAGGACCAGCTAGGGGGATGGGCTGGCTGGCTGGCACAGTGCTGGGCAGAGAAAAACCACGGGTGGCATCTGGATGCCTTCTGTTTGTAGGGAGGTTCTGGCCCGTGGGGAGTTGACAAGGTGGGCAGGCAGCAGGCACTCAAAGGAGAACCATTAGTGTTTGTTTTGGAGGGGAAACTGAGGCACCATCCACTAAAATTGCATGAAATTGGTGGGTTTGTAGCTGTTCTGGGGGAGTCTGCTCCCCTTTTCCATGTCTGTGAAGATCCACCCGTGTTTCTGGGCTGTGGGTGGGATGATCAGGTTTTGGAGACCCACTGCCTGGCCTGGAGATCACCTCTGATGAATCCCAGCCAAGTCATCTTGTTGGGTGAAGATTGCTCCCAGGCACAGGAGAGCCAGGGGGATGCCTGTGGGCTGCCAGAGATGCTCACTGAGAACATGCTCCTCACACGTGATGCCTCCCTTGGGGATAAATCACAGCCCAAGCTGCTCATTCTGCCTGTTGTCTCCTCCCTGGACTCCATGGCCCTTTGTTTCCTCTGCTGTTGGTCTCCTGAGCTCCTTCTCCTGGTCAGCTCCTGGACAAGCTGGGTCTGACCCAGGTTAGAGTTGGGTTGAAGGTTGGACTTGATCTTAAGGGTCTTTTCCAATCTTAATGGTTCTGTGACCCAGGAGCAGGGTCCTGGCCCCTTTGTTTAGGGCCCAGTGGAGATGAGTGTCCCCAGGGTGGGCTGTGGGTGGAAGGAGAGCAGAGCCTGCTGGGCCCATCACCTCAAATGGCATCAAAGAGCTGCTGTCCTTACAGAGGTTTGGGTATAAACAGCTCCAGGGAGGGACCACATCTGGCTGCCAGAGCAGGGCCAGCCTCAATATCCCACAGCAACTGGGGCAGAGGTGCCCCCAGCCCTGCCAGGTCCCCACTGCCCCGTGTCCCTCACCCCACATCTCCACAGCTTGGGAACCCCTCCAGGGGTGGGGACTCCACCACTGCCCTGGGCAGCCTGGCACAGCCCTGGGCAACCCTCCAGGGCAAGAAATTGTTCCTCAGCTCCAACCTCAACCTCCCCTGGGGCAACCTGAGGCTGTTTCCTCATCTTATACCTTGTTTCTTTGGAGAAGGAGCCAACCCCCCCTGGCTCCAGGCTCCTGTCAGGAGCTGTGCAGAGCCAGAAGGTCTCCCCTGAGCCTCCTTTGCTCCAGGCTCAGCCCCCCCAGCTCCCTCAGCTGCTCCTCCCCACACTTGGGCTCTAGACCCTTCCCCAGCAGCTTCGTTGCCCTTCTCCAGCCCCTCAAGGTCCTTCTCAGAGTGAGGGGCCCCAAACTGACCTCAGGTGTGGTCCCACCAGTGCTGAGTGTGGAGACACAATCACTTTCCTAAGTGATCTTTACTCCAAGGAGTTCAGCCCCTCAGTGGAGGGCAGATGTTCCCTGGCAGAGCTGTGGGCACCAGCAGCAGGGCCTGATGCTCTCTGCACCCTGTGCCTGCACTCTTCAAGCTGCTGATACAGAATCCAGGAATTGCTTAGCTTGGAAAAGACCTTTGAGATCATCAATCCAACCACGGACCCAGCACTGCCAAGTCCACCACTCAACCACATCCCTCAGCACCACGGGCTCGGTGGGGAAGGGATGGGCTTCCTCCTGGCAGGGTTTGTCACAACAGATCCCTCCAGCTGCTGTTCTCTATTTCAATTTGTGATGGCAAAACTAAATATTGCTTCACTGGCGGGGGGCAACCTGCTGCTCCTGGCTGCCAGCCCCCAGGATTTTCTGCAGGCACGTCCAGGGGATCTGCATCCCCCACGGCTGCAGGATCAGGACCTCCCTCCACGGAGGTCTGGGAGCCTCGAGAGGAGTTTTTCTTGTGTTTAGACCACAAATTACCTTGCTGGTGGAGCCTGCCAATTCCGTGAGGTTTTCACTAATGAAAGGTCTCTGCTGCCTGACCCGCTCGGGATAATCTTTTAAAATGCTGGTTGTTTATTGAAGTGGCTGTTGGGAAGGAATGGAGTAAACCTGTTCTTGTTTGGTTTGGAGCTAATCTGAAATCTCCTATGAAGAGGAGGACAGTGCAGCTTGAATCACACAGGAGAAAGCAGTGAGACTTTGAAGGAAAACCCACAACATGGGTTTTTTTTGGTATAGAAAGAGCATCCTGACAACTGCCTGAGCATCAGCGGGTCAGCGTGCATGGAAAAAAAGGTTTTCTCCAAAAATCTGAGCTGCAGCACTCAGTGTATCTTCTCTGTGCCTGCTGCAGGGACCCACCAAATGCTTTGGGTCAAAACCTTCTGCAGGAAACCCTGCTCAGAACCTCCTCCTTGTGGGGTGAAACGTTTCACCTGGAATCACAGGGCTGGGAAAGCAGCCAGCAGCTGTGACCACTCCAGGGTGGAAGCATTTGGTGTTCTGACCATAAAAGACTGAACCTGAGAGTGTTCTCCTGATGATCAGCGCTGCAGGATGGTGCAAAATTTGGGTCCTCCTTGCTTTGCAGCTCCTGGCTGCTCCCCGATGTGCTGCGTGCTCCCTGTTAGACATCCCTGGGATGTGCCCACCCTGTTCTTTAACAGAGAGTATCCTGCCCTCTAGTGCCAGCAGATGCTGAGTCAGCAAGAGCCCAGGAGCAAGCTGGGCTGGGCTCTGCTGACCTTCCACCTTCCTCATCGAGCAGATCCCTCTGAGCCTGGGAAATTGCTAATTATGGGGCTGCCGAGATAGGGAGAGCTGCTAAACGTGCATCACTGGGGTGCTTGTGCACCAGTTTGAGAAGTAGGTACCTGGGTATGGCTTTGGAGCAAGCTCAGCACCTCTAAAGTATCTTTTGGAGATGTTTTCAAGGAGCATGAGCTTTGATAGTGGGGAAAAATACCCGTGAAAGATGTGTGATCTAAAGGCAATCTGAAAGAAGGCTCTGGAGGTCAGAAGGTTGCTTTGCTGATGAGCTTAAAATTAAATCTGGAAGCCTGGGGAGTGCCTGGCTGTCACGGAGGGGACAGAGAGCAGGTCTAGCACCTGAAAACAGCTCTCTTGCCTTTCCCCTAAAGAAAGGGAAGACGCATTTTTGGTTTAAGAGGAAATCTGAGAGCCTTTTGTTTTGTTCCCTGCCGGGCTGGGAGGGGAGCGGAGGTTCCCCTGGTTGCCTGGGACTCGCAGGAGCGAGGAGCTGCTGCGGGCCAAGCACAGCCCATCTCCGAGCTCATCCCTCCTCCTCCTCCTCCTCCTCACGGAGGTTTTAAGGTCTATTTTTAAGACCCCCACCAAGCAAAAGCTTCAAGTTTTGCAGGGTGAGGACGCAGGCTGGGGTGGGACGGTGCTGGCTGCAGAGCCACCAGCCTCCAGCCGGGCAGGATTGGCCCCGTTGGGGCTTTGCACCATTTCCTGGGTTATTTCTGGCTGATTATTCCTTTATTTCAGTGGGGAAGGTCCAGCCCCAGCTGGGAGGGGCGAGAAGCTTTCTGTACGCCAGCGAGGCTGTGCAAAAATGGGGGAAAAAAATCCTAGTTTTGTAGAAACTATTCCCCTCCTCCCCTGTCCCTTCGCCTTGGATCCGAAAGGTCGGAGCCTGGGGAGGAGGGGGGGAGGAGGGGGAGCCAGCCCCACACAGCCCCTGCCAGGTCACCCATAGTTTTCCTGTGATGCACGGGTGCTGGCGGGGCCGTTTAGGGTGGGTTTGTTTCTTTAAGGTGTCTCCCCGAGGGAGGATCAGCGCAATGCAATGTGGCAGCTCTGGTAACTCCTCTTGGCTTTCAGCACGGCCCTCGCTGATCACACAACTTGCTAGTGAAGAAGGTACAGCTGTCCAGGCCTTGGCAGGGATCCCCACCCTCTGCTTGCTGCCAAATGCTGTTTTTCTTTTCTTTTTTTTTTTAAAAAAAAAAAAATCTTAGTTTCCTAAGAAAATGAAAATGGGAGGAACAGTCTCATCTGCCTCTGGGGCCATCTGATGCCTTTTGGACCTGCTGGAGTAAAAGCTTGATGGTGCTACCTCCTATGTGGTGCTGGGATGTTGGCAACCAGGGAGGTGGAGACTCTGAATTTGAGGGCTCCTGTCCTGCTGTGAGATGCTGGAGGGACTGGGGTTTAAGGCTGGGCTCCCAGCAGTGCCTGCAAAGGGTTGAGCACTTGGGCTGGAGCTGGTTTCAGGGCTGGTTTTTCTTCCCTCTGAGCTTT
This sequence comes from Merops nubicus, assembly GCF_000691845.1. NCBI lineage: Eukaryota > Metazoa > Chordata > Aves > Coraciiformes > Meropidae > Merops > Merops nubicus. Next base: position 12,628 of record NW_008605981.1, read on the forward strand.
GTCCCATGCCATGGCCAGCTCATGTGTGCACCTACAAGAAGTGAAGCTGCTGTGAGTGGTGAGCTTGCCTGGGGGCAAAAGCCCTGCTGTGTGTTACAGCCCTGGGCCACCAACTTTCCCAGGTCACCTCCTTGGTGCTGCCACAGCCGTGGAGCTGTAGGTGCCTCTCTGACTGTACTTGCACCTCCAGAGCAACTCAAAACTCACCCGTGGCCTGAATAGTCCCAGCAACCAGACCCCCTACAAAGCTTTAGGCATCGAGTCCTGGCCTGGGCTCCCCACAAGAGATCCAGGAAGCTTTCACCTCCTCTCCTTCTCATCCACCCTGGTGATGTTGGCTTCCCAAGGCATGTTCGGGCTGTGCTGGCCTTTTTCCATGGAAAAGGACCGTGCCCAGCTCCAGGGTGTGAAGCACCCCCCACTTCTAGGAGCTTGTCTGTGCTCACAGGACAACCGTGTGGTCCCTACAGCTCATCTGCACCATGGGGGGGTCCTGCCAGCCCCGAGGGGCGAGTGACAACAGCACGGGGCAACAGCCTTGGCGTGGGGTGGGTGCAGTTTGGAGGACTCTAAGATGCAAAGCTGAGCTTGTGCTGGGGGTGTGTGACCCGCCCGGGTGAGCTGGAGGCCTGGAGCTTCTCCCCTGGGGCTCTCTGAGCTTTGTCAGGCTGGATCTGCTGGCGTGGCACGGCCAAAACCACCGAGAAACCTCTTGGTTGGAAACGTTTTGGCCCCGTGTGCTGTTTTAAGGAGGCACCCAAAATAACACAGTGTTATCAGCGGGTGAGTCGTTCAAGGGGGCAGCTGATGGATTCCCGACCTAGGAAGAGGTTTTGTCCTTGAAAATAATGCTGCTGGAGCTGTGAGAGAACTGGTGTGGTGGTGGTGAAGTGGAAGAGTAAGACAATCTATATGGAATGGGAGAGGATGGCAAGGAGGACACGGCATTGAGGGTGCTCTGACCAGGAGGTTTATTTGCTGCAGGGGCAGGGATGAGTGGCCAGATCTAAAACCTACTCAGGATTCTACTCCTACCTGCTTGGGTGTTCCGTGGCACTTCTATTAAAAAAAAACCAAAACCAAACCTTTCTAATCGCAGCAAATGGGCTGATAATGGTGTATTTGAGAACAATAGATAGGAAAGAAAAGAAATGTTTGATGGCTGTTGCTTTTTAAGCCGGGTAATTCTCTTACTCTGACATAATTCACGGCGAAGAAAGTGCTGTAATTTTCAAAGCCGGGTCTGTTTCCTTTCAGTTCCTCAACCACTTTAAAATATTTACCTTTTGCCACCCGCCGAAAGTGAAAGTATTGCTTAATTTACAAAATAACAGCGCCTACAAGCAACATTGTCAGCTTAATCCTGCTGGAAAGCGACCTGTTTTCAGCTCCCAGTGCACAGCCAAAAATGTTACCCCAGCCCTCGGGGCACAAGGCATCGGCCCGGGGCTACCTGTAGTTGTATTTTTTTGGAGTGATAGGGTCGTTTTTGTTGTTTTAGCACTAATTTCTGTGTCACAAATACATGAAACCGTGGTGAGTTACTCCCCACGCACTGTTACCACAAGGAATATTGATCGCTAGGTTGTGTTCTCAACATTTCCAAGGGGAGCCTTGGAAGGGATGCTCTGATCTCCCTTTGTTACCCCCCCTGGGGTGCAAAACGCAGCTTGAACAGTTCAAACCCCGCTGCTCTGAGCCACCTCTCAACATCAAACCCAAATGAGAAGCCCTTGATGCTCCAGCTCCCCTCCAGCAACGACCATTTCAGACCCATGCGGTATAAAAGAGATCGTTTGGTTGCTGGTATGAAGTGGAATCTATTCAACAGCCCTTCCCGTGGCAAAGATGGCAAAACTCTTGTAAAATATCTGCTTGTTTAGTGCATAAATCCCCACCCTGAGATGGAAGAGAACTTTGAAGGTGGAGATTTCAGGGTCGTGCCTGGAGCATCTCGCTGGCGTTCGGAGGCAGCAAAAAGGACTCGGTGATATAAGAAATTTCCTGAGCTCATCAGGGAAAATCATAAATTTCTTTAAACAGATGCAGAACAGCCATTTTAGCTCACATGAAAAAACACTCATCGATATATTGTGTGCATAGATATTTTTAAGACAAAGTTATCTCATCTGGGCTGCTTTTATAACGGAGTTTTATGCCCCGCTGTCTTACTGCTGGGTCTCCAGGGATGCCCTGGCACTGCCACAGCTGAACATCCCTCTGCTTCCACACAGATGCTCTTGCAAGGGCTCAACGCCTGCCACCCACCCCACGCCGTGGCACCCACAGCCCTCTGGGCAAGCTTGCTTTTTTGGGAAAAAAGGTTTAAATCCTTCAAGCAAGTGAATGCTGTTTCATAGCCCCTCTATCCTGAGCCCATTCGGGGTGAGTTTTTTGCACCGTGGGGTATCAGAAGTGCCCCAGTGCTCCCCAGGTGCTCTTCCTGCAGAGGAATGAAAACTTTTTCTAACATCCCCATGATTTTTTCTGAGCTTTGCTTCCCAGCCAGGAATTTCTTCTAATCAGGGAGACTTCATCACGGGAGATTTGCCACAAGAGCTAGTCTTAAAGATACATGTTTGTGGCTGTGTGAGATCCCTCTGGGAGATTGATTTTTATTCAGGAGCCTGGAATCCCCCAGCCCTGTAAAAATGTTTTTCTGCCTGAAAAAATCTCCCTGGCTCCATCCCACCCTATTGAATTTTCCAAGCTGGATCAGATGATGGTTTTTAACAGGAGCCTCGGTACAGCCACGATCCTGCATCTCCCAATAAGGTTTATTTACATTTAACCCCAAAAACATGATTTTTTTAAAGGTGGCTCAAACAGCTTAGACCAGAGGCACTATCACAAACTACTGCCTGAGGATTTTTGGTGGGTTAAATTCATCCAAAACTTAATGCATGCTATTGAAAGCGTGCAGCTGGCAGGTCTAAGATCTCCCAAGGAAATGGTAAAGCTGCTTCTTGGAGGTGGCAGTTAACAAGGCATAACTATCTTCCTAGGAATTCAATTAAAGCTAGTACAGGCTTACTGGAGCTCTTCCAGTAAATATATATCAAGCTGAACCAGTAGACATCTGTCTCTTCCCCCCCACCACCTCCTTATTCTGTTCTCCAAGCTGTGGTGGAAGGATAGAGAGGAGATGATGGGAGGAAGAGGAGGGACTCCAGCTCACCACACAGCACAGGGCACAAGTACTGGTTTGGGAAAACATCTGAGCTGCCTTCCTGGGTGCAGTTTGGAGGGTTAGATCCAGATGCCTTTTCCACCCAAAAGGCTCAGCCCTTCTAGAGAGATCAGGGATCTGTTGGCCTCTGGGAAACCTTCTGTTAGCAACAAGGCTTAATGATCTTTTTCCTTATTCAACATTTTTATGGGAGTGGTACCAAGAGTCCCCCCTGCCCCATTTGCACCCTCCTCCAGCAAGGTCCTGATGCTGCTCCCCATGATGTGACAGCTCATTTGTGAAGGAGAGAGGCTGATTTTTGTGTTTTTCCCTTTCCCAAAGTGAAAACCCTCTTTACTGCTAAAAGCCAAAAGCCTTGGGCTCTTGGGTGTGTCAGATCACGGGAGGAAATTCAAAGGATGATTTTCTTTTACCAGTCAACCCCCAAAATAAACCCTTGCTTTAATGCACGTGGAGAAGCAGATCCCAAAGAGCTACCAGAGCCCTGATGCCCACCTTGCACACAGAGAAGTGCCAGCAGTGCCAGAGAGGTTGAGCAGCCCCTGACAGAGTCCTGTTTGAGGGGGGTGCTTGCTGGAGAAGACCCACTTTGCTGTTTACCTGGCTCTGCTTGCTGGGAGAAGGACAAGGCCACTGCAAAACCAGCCCCGTGGCACTGTCACTGTGCCCAGCGTGGGCTGGACCCGCTGCTGTTGGCCGGGTTTGGTGTGGAAGTGGTTAAAGAGATGGGGATGAGGGTAAGGGCTGCCTTGATTTATGGGCTGGCTGAGTTAATTTGTTGTTTGTGGATGAGTCGTGTCGCTGAGTGCTCATCCTCTACAACGACAAATCTCATGAAACTGCCTGGAGCTTTTCCTTTTTTTTTTTTTTCCCCTCCTGACAAATATTTCTACTGTTTTTTAATTCTGGAGAACTAATCGTTAATTAACATGAGGCTTCTAGTAGCCAGCTGGAGGACTCTGAGATTTTCCTCACTCCCAAATCTGCCGAGGGAGTAGATGAGAAGCGATGGTTTAAAGCACTCCCCAAATCAGAGCAACCCACTGAGATGTCTGATGCCAGCGAGCAAGGAGCAGCAGAGTTCCTCAGAGCCAGCCAAGGATCTGGCCCAGCATGTTTTTCATGGCCCAGCACTTTATATTAATCAGCTTTTTCTTATTTTCCCCCCTTCCCAATCTTCTGCAAAGCCCGGAGCCGGTGGGACCTCCCCAAAATGTTTCCCCCAAGCAGCAGCCGTGATTCCCCGAGACGCCGAGCTCGGGGCTGTGGTGACGTTCCCTTACACGTTCACAGCCCCATCAGACTATTCCTACGGTTCCACAAGACATAAATTCTGGAGATTTCAGGCTTGGAGGTTTCAAAGTCGTGCTCAACCACATGGAAATGATTCTCAGAGCGACAGCTATAAAAATAATTATATTGCTAGAGGGA
>NW_008605981.1:17275-37459 GCF_000691845.1 Merops nubicus
AAGAGTGACAAGAAACGTCCCCAGAAGAGGTTTCAGCGGCGGTTACGGGATCTGCACCGACTCTGTAAGAGGCTGCTGTGATCTCCAAGGCTGATTTATCACTGCTACCTAGAACTCTAGGAAATATTGCCCCCCAAAAAAGCACTGAAGGAAGGAATGTGCAGGGAGGCTGCGGAGGAGACGCGTTGCAAGCGTCCTCTTTCTTTTAATGAGGATACTTCACACGCTCTTAATTAGAGTTACTCTGCACATATGACCAGGCGTGAGGTTGACTAATTTGGAGACAAATTAGTCCACTTAGCTGAAATCTATGCCTCAGCTGTTCCCTTAATGACCCTTCGATACACATCTCTCCTGGTAGGACTTTTACCACAGCCCTGGCTCCGGCAGATTAATAACGTCCCTTTGCCGCTCTTCTGAGCTGACTTCAGGTCTGATCCAACCTTTTTCCCTCCACCGTTTGTGTCTCTAATTCTTTATGATCAGGAATTCATTTATTAGCATTGAGCCCACAGAAAATCTGCCTTTTGCACGTTGTCCCCCCCAGGGCATTTTCCTTGCACCCTCTTTTTCAGAGGTCTCCACGACTGAGAGTTTTCTGGCTGACTGTGACGTATTTGGTGTCTTCTGTGTAACAGATTTATCCTTTCCAAAGGAAAGACACGAAGATAAACAGAAGATCCCAAAATGCATTTTGCTGGGCTCTTAAATGCACCGAGATGAAAACCTCCCGCTACAAGCCTATTAATGTAAATACCAAACTTTACAATCCTTCCTGTCAAGGAAACGTATTTACATTTTTCGAAGGATGCGTATGAAAAAATAGGGCTTTGGGGACAAAAAGGGCTTAGTGCCAGTGTCACAACACCCTGGGTTAACTGTGCTGCTCTCCTAGGCTAGAGAATGAAGTTGTTCCCAGGGCCAGCAGAGATAACATCTGTTTGCTTCTTTGAGGACAAAATGAAATGGGATGCTGGGCTTTTAGACTGGAAGCGGCCCTGGGAGGCTGAAGGGATGAGGGTGAGAGGGCTGCACATCACACACACGTGTTGCACGTGGCTTCCCTGGTGCAAGAAAAAAAGGATGGGAAGGAGTTGTTCGTGGCAGTGCCAGCCCAGGGGAGCTTCTGCAGTGAGTGGGAAGACTGGTTTTACTGGGCTACACCATCCTTTACACCTCAATGCTCCTCATACCCTGGTTGGAGAGGATTTTTCCAACTAAATGAGATAATAGGAAACATTTTATTTTCTCCTGATTATTTTTTTCAGTCTCACACACTTTGAATATTGAGAAGGAAAAGGAGAAAGGTGGAAGAAGGGGCGCAGGTGCCAGCCGTGAGGATGGGGAGGTTTGGGGGAGGAAGGCTCAGCGTTGCCTTGCCTGCTGAAAAAAAAGAGCTGCGCCTGTTTCCCTCGAAACGACGGGAGTGAGTTCCCTGTAATTACACAGAGCAGAACAGGAAAACCTCTCCTGGCCAGAGGAGCCAGCAGCAGTGACCTGCTGGCGCTCACAGGGGCCAGGTGGCATTTTACCAGTTCCCAAGGTTCTGATTTTCTAATCAAAAAGCTCCTCTCGTGGGTTTTCTTTTTCGCGGCCGAAGAGGAACGATTGTTCCTCCAAGGAGAAAACCTTTCCTTGCCCGTCTCTCCCTAAAAACCAGGGAAAAGGGAGGACAGCAGAGGCAATCCAGCCCCAACGGCGCTCACCCCTGCACCCTCACCCAACATCTGCAGCCCTCTCTATTCCCTGGGAAAGGCAGGAGCCCATCCCAAATCCAAACAACTCTTTCTAAAGGCTTTGGGGTATTTTTTTGGCTACCGAGACCGCACAGGCTTCTCCCCTGTTACGCATAACAAGTTCAGGTCGTGCCACCCAGCTCAGTTTGCCCATTTTAAAGGTTTATGGAGGATTTTGTCGTATTTTTCTTTTTTTTTTTTAATTTTCTTTTTGCTGGCAGTCATAACTTCTGTCCCCATAAACGCTCGAATCTGACACCACACCACACCAGGCCATTTGTCAACAGCGTTTTCAACAGTTCAACCGCACGCACCGAGAGGAGAAGGCAAAAGGGGGGAAAGTCCAGGGGCTGGGGGAGAGGCAACCTCCCTCTCTGAAACACCCAAATTCAGAGCCAAGAACCCCCTCGAACCAGCGGGAGGGACGGCGGAGATGCCCAGCACAGGTTCCCTCCCAAGCCAGCCGAAAACACGCCGGGGTCCGGCTCTACGTCACGGGGTTTTGTGCAGCCTGGAATGTCACTCGGAATTTCTTTAGGATAGGGACAGTCTGAGCATGAACGTGTCAAATCCCCCTCGCCGAAGGAAGAACGATCCAACCCCCAGCGATTTTTAAGTATGATTTAGCAGCAAAACCTGTTTTTTAAATTTTTTAAAAATTTTTTAAAGTGTCGTGTGAGAGGTTTTTAAAACATCATTTAGGAAACAACAGAATAAATGAGTTATTCCATCCCAGCACTCCAGCAGTCAGCCAATCTCAACTGCTGAGGAAATATGTGTCCAGGACATTTTACATCTGTTTTTGACAAGAAGTCTGGGTTTTGGCGTGGTTTGGGTTTTTTTTTTAATCTACTTGCAGCAGCTTTTTTAGCCTGATTAGCATGGGAAAAGATTCTATAAATGGGGGGGGGATTTATCTTGACTCAACTTTGGCTTTTTGCAGTTGAAATTAGGGCTCAGCGTGCAAAAAAAATAGCAAAGGCCATAAAATCCACGGCAGCAACGTTGCCTATTTGAACCAAATTAAGCAGACAGCTCGTGCAATGGGATGAGTAACCAATTTTTGGGGATATTTGGGGGGGTTTCTTAGAAAAGTGCATGGAAATTTTTCATGAAACGTCTCAGGGAAGATTTGCTTGACGTGGTTTCTAAAAGGGTTTGAAAGCTGCCTCTGACACTGCTGGGAAGTCCTGGTTGAACATTTTTTTGGCTTTTTCAAACAAGGCACTGCGGTCACAAGAAGGGTTTGGGGTGTTTTTTATTCGAACGGGCTGTTTGTGGCTGCTCAAACAAAGCTGGATTTGCCTCTCTAAAAAAAGAGCCTGGTCAAGGGGCTGGGATAAACTTTCTTTTTGTCTTTAAGGAGCCGATTCTCGGCGTGATGAAATTCCTTCATTTTCCATCCCGCTCGACGCTACGAGGGGGGAGCAGATTTCCCTTTGGAGTGGTTGCTGGGTGAAATGGGTTCGTGGGCTCTGTTTTATGTATCGAGCCCCAGAGAGCGACCGGCAGGATCCAAACTCTGGCTGACACAAGGCAGAGCTGCTCGGCTTAATTAGCTGGAGAGGAGGGTGTTATTAAGGGTGTCTTTTATTTATTTTTTTCCTCTTTTCTTGCTGTTCGTTCCTCCCTCCCCCAATATTACAGAGGCAACTTCAGAGGAAGTTGTTTTACACTAGTGGAAAATGATGAGGAAGGGTTTAGAGACGTTTCTTATTTAGTCTCTCTCTAACACCAGCTTTTGCTTTACCGGCACTTTAGGGAAGGGAAACCAAACAAATGTGAAAATTTGGCCAAGTTTCTCCTATCTTTGTTTGCTTTTTTTATTGTGTGAGGGGGAAGGGGCTCAGCCCGGGGCTGCAGCCGACATCTGCTGCTCGTTTCTTTCCAGAGAAACCCAACCTGGGGTAAATTTGCCACCCAGCCCCACTCAGGTCCTGCAGACCCCTTGGTCCCCCTGAGCCAGGAGAGGACGTGGCTGCACCAGGATTTTTGGAGCGGAGTGGCGGCTGTTTCGGATCCCCTCCTCAGCCTGTTCTCCACATCCCCTTTTCCTCTCCTCAGCCCCTTCCCCAAAGCAGCACTTTGGCAAATCTCACACGGGGCTGGTTCCCTCCTGTCCCTCAGCAGCCAGCTCTCCACACCGGTCCCCTCTCAGCTCCCCCATCCCCACAGAGCAACAACACGCTGATTTTAGTTGTTTTTCAAAATATGGCCTTTTTTGCCTGCCTGGAAATGCCTTTTTTATTTTTTTTAAATTTTCCCAGGCACAGGGGAGCGGGAGGGGGCCTGACCCATCCACTTTGCCCATCCCAATTCCAGATCGAGGACCCCAAACCCCTTGCCCAGCAACATCCTTGCACCCCACAAAATGCCCCCAAGCCCCGCGGCAAAGCCGGGCTGACAAAAGGAGCCCCGGGAGCCTCATCCCGTGGCCAGAAGAAGACAGAACATCATCTAAGAGAAGAGAAATAGGTACCTACCCCTTCGGCAGCTGGGCTCGCCCGGCCCGGGCGGTGGCTAGTGGGAGGCCGACATGGACCAGGCTCCCTCCATCCTCCACACGGAGAAGGCATAACTCAGCCTCTCGTGAGCCACGTAACTGCAGCTCGTCATCTTACTGTCCATCTCGTCGCTCTGTAGCACCTGGTAGAGGAAGTCTATATACCGTGCCGCCAGCTTGAGGGTCTGGATTTTACTCAGTTTGTCAGAGGGCAAAGTGGGGATGATTTTCCTCAAGGCGGCGAAAGCTTCGTTGAGCGACTGAGTCCTCTGCCTCTCTCTGACGTTGGCCAGGATCCTCTGGCTCTGCAGTTCTTCATAAGACTGGGAGCTGGGACTGGACTTTTTCCCCCTCTTCCCTGGGTTGGGGCTGCCATCTTCGCTGGACTTCTTACTGTATCTTCTCTTCCTGCCAAATCTCTTTGGCTGCCTTTCCAGCTCCTCTTCGCTGGTCCCCAAGCTATCCACAGGGGAAACAGGAGAACTGGAGCTTTCTTCCATGCTTTCTGCAAGAAGGGGAGGGGAAGAGACTTTCCCCCCCTCCTTATGTTATGTGAGTGTGCGTGTGTCTTAAATGTGCTTTAAATTCCTGAGACAGATCCTTTGGAAAAACAGGAGGGCTGCTTTTTTTTTTTTTTTTTTTGCTGACCAAACGTTTTCCAGGTTGCTTGAAGGGCTCTTATTTCAAGGACCGGGGTTGTGCAAAAAATTGAGGTCTTGGAGAGAGGAAGTTATTCTAACTTTTTGGAAACTTTAGCTGAGCTCAGTTGCTAAATAGTTGTCAGAAGTGAGGGAGGTGCGGGGCTCCCTTCTGATTGGCCGGCCAGGTCAGTGGGAGGAAAGCTTTTCCCCTGCTAAACTTTCACAGTTTTATGTTACACTTAACTAAAATCCTGGGAATGCACCTCGAATAAAAGATAGCTGGCGACCACCCCCCGCCACCGCCCTCCCGACACCCCTAAGTGCTGAAATTGCAGCACCCCCCCCAGGGTAACCCCCTGCCCCAGGGATTTTTTGGGGTGCTGCAGGCAGCTTGCAGGCTGCTTCCCAGCCCGTGCTGCTGAGGGTCCCACACCCAGCTCCACGGCCAAGCTGCAGTACCCTTGCCCAAATCGGTGTGGGAGCCCTTGTGTGCCCAAGAAGGTGCCCTGTATTTATAAAACGATGCCCTATTTTGCACCCCTGGGTGCTGGGGGGGTTTGCAGCCCCCACCCCCCATTGCCCCTTTGTGATCTGCCCCTTTGTGATCTACCCCTTGCAGCGCTGTCCCCCAAAGCCCCTGTCCCACAGAGATGGGTTGGGGACCTGCCTCCTGGTTCCGTGGGTGACCCCAGGGGGGCAGATGTCCCCTGGGGCAGGCTGAGCTGCAGGAAGAGTGGAGGTTTGGGGGCAGCCAGAAAACCCTTTCAGACCCCTTGCTTGTGGGGGGCATGGAAAGACTCTCCTGGACTAAGCCGGGGGACCCCAAAATAGGGCTCATGGGGCAATTTTGCATCTTGTAGGAAGCCCCACGGAGAGTAGCCCAGCGTGGTGATGCTGGCCACACAGCCCAGCTGCCAGCCAGTGTTCTCCTCCCCAGGGGACCCCAAAATAGGGTTCATGGGGCAATTTTGCACCTTGTAGGAAGCCCCACGGAGAGAAGCCCAGCGTGGTGATGCTGGCCACAGAGCCCAGCTGCCAGCCAGTGTTCTCCTCACTTTTCCCCTCTCTGTCAAATACCAAATAGTGCTTTTTGGGGAGGCAAGAGCCAGCGTAGGTACGAGGACATCTTGCCCTCCAGAATATCTTGCTGTTGAAACCGTGGTGTCCTCGTACGTGAAAACTGTGGTAGGAGCCTCAGAGATTCTGATGTCTCCAGCAGAAGACGATGGATCTATTTCTCCTCTCCGTCACACCAGGGGAAATGTGGGAAAACTCTACATGCTTCCGTGGAGCTAAGGCAGAGCAAAATCAGATTTGGACCTCCTGATTTCAGTTCCAGCCCAAATTGCAGGAACAGACACATTCCTGAGCAGCAGTGATCATGTTTTCAGTACGGAGCAGGAAAAGAGAATGAAACAATCACAAAAATAAATAAGACCAAAAAAAAAAAAAACCCAACTTTTAAAAATATAGGTGTTGTATCAGAAGAATGAGTTTAGAGTGGATTTCTTTACAAAGTTTTCCAGTAGGTATCAACACTCATTAATGGAAAAAATAATGTCTGGTTTGATTGGAAAGTGTTCCTTGGTAGGAGAAGGAATTTTGGCTTGCCTGGGGCTGACTCCACTACTGGTAGGTAATGTTTATAGTGGAAAGACTTCCACAGGCAGCCCCTGGGGAGAGCCTGTGTTTGCTTTCAAAAGGAAAGGTTTTCAGGTGCAGCACAGAAGTCGGAAAGCGAGGCAATTCTGCAAATAGATTTTTAATCCAATTTAAGAGCCGGGCGAGTGGGACGGGACGAGTGCCTCTGCCGCTCGCACCCCAGCGCCGGCTTCCCAGGAGAGCTCAGGGCTGGGGCTGAGGGCTGGGAACTGCTCTGCCTCTGTCCCCTGGAGCTCCACGAGCACGGGGAGCTGGAGTGATGTCCACCGGCCTCGTGGACCCAAAGGTAGATCCCTCCCTTGGCTGAGTAAGGGCAAGCGCCGTTGCTACCGGGGGAATGGGAATAACAGCCCCGTGTCTGTCCCTTTTGTTACATTCACTGCTCTTGATCGTGGTGCCGACTTGAAACTGCACCTCGGAGGGCAGAACGTCCTCAGAAAGGGGTATTTGGGTTGTAATTGAAGTATTTGGAAGTCTTTTCTTAGCGTGTGGGGTCGCTTCCAAAAAGAGCAGCCACCGCTGAAGACCGGAGCAGCACCTCCGTGTTCCAGCTGCAGGAGCAAAGGGCAGAACGTCCTCAGAAAGGGACATTTGGGTTGTAATTGAGGTATTTGGAAGTCTTTTCCTAGCGTGTGGGGTCGCTTCCAAAAAGAACAGCCACCGCTGAAGACCGGAGCGGCACCTCCGTGTTCCAGCTGCAGGAGCACGGTTCTCCCAGCAAACAGGTTCCCTGCTAAGGGCACCAGCTCTTCCATACCCACACCACGTTTCTGGTGGTAAATCACTCTGCATTTGCAGGGATGCACGGAGCTTGTGAGGGCAGCTGGGCTGAGCACTGCCTGAAGGTGCTGTAGGTGCTCGGGGAGGGAGCAGGGCTGTGTTTGAGAGCACCAGGAGCAGACCTGAGCTCATAAAAGTGAGCAGAGCTGCTCCTTGCTGCCTCTCCTCTGCTCTGCCCTTCCTACGTGGGCTCAGATTAATTCTGCATCTTTTTCCACACTGTGGCCACCAAAGGCAGGACTTGATTTCTCGGAGAGTGAGGGGTTTCCATCAGATGTGACTTGGCCCTTGCGGAGGCCGGGGACAGAGAGGTTTTGGGGTCGGGCTGTGTGGCTGCACCTCAAAACCTCTCATCTGGCACAGGCATTTTGCCCTGGTGATAATTTTGCCTTCGCCTATCCTGCACAAGCTCAGCAGGAGAGATGCAGCTCTTGGGCATCGCTCTGGAGCTGCACTGGCAGGAGGATGCGTGGCACAGCCCTGGGATTCTGAGCCCCAAGGGTGGTTTGGCTGAGAAAGCGAGGCAGGGTTTCTGCCTAAGGGGGTTTGCTGTGTGTAACCTCTAAATGTGCAAAGCTTTTTACTATCAGGCAGGCTTCATTAGAGGAAATTTATGGTGAAACTTGGCTGTGTCATAATTATGAAGTCTAGAAGCCCAGCTCCAAGGAGCATCGCTCCAGAGCTGCTGTGTCTGTGTGTTCTCGTTACAGCTGCCGGGTCCCCCAGCAGCACTTAGTGCCAGAGCTGAGCACGGTGTTGACAATACTGCAAATATCTTCCCCTGGAGCAGACCGAAGGCACGGTCTCCGTGTGTGCAGCCCCGGGTGAAATGTGATCTGGGCTCTCCTGAAGGAAAAGGGAGTTTGGAGGGGTTGGTGGGGGAGGATGGAGGTCCCGCTGGTGAAGGAGGATGGGGTGGGTGCATCCTTCCCGCTACCGCAGCAGGGTGGGAGAGAGGTTCTGAAATATAAAATAACTCCATAAATATAAAACCGTGATATGAAAAATCGCTTTGGTGAAAGTTTAATGCCCTGTTTAGATGTGACATCCACTGTGACGCTGCTGCTGCTGCTCCACTCACCTTATCACGCTCCTAAAATTTCATTTTAGGAAGGGGAAATGCTGAAGGCAGGCTGGGTTTTGGGGGTAGTGCTCGTTCTCTGTAGGAAGCCTGTGGTCCAGTTGTCCTCCTGGCAGAGCTTGGCCAGCAAATGGCCCCTTGGCTCTTCTGCCCTGTGGAGGAGAGCGTTTGGATTTCTACCTCCTGCCACCCTTCCCTCTGCCCGCAGGAAGAGGCAGGGAGAGGTTGGGTGCCCTGGCAGCAAAGATAGTGGCACTTCACTGTGCTCAGATCACTCTTCTAGCTCCCCTCTTCTGGGGGAGCTGCCAGGGGGGCTTATTTTTGGAGCAAACGTGAAAGAACAAAGATACTGTTGAGCTTCCTGCCTTCTCTAGCAGTAGGTAGCAGAGAGAGAAAAGCATCATCCCTCCTCTCAGAAACACCCTGGCTGTGAATCTCTACTGTAGTCAGGTCTAATTAAACTGGTATTTTAAGATTTTTGTTCCTGGTGTGTTTTAGGGGATAATTCCCCAGCACTTGCATCCTCTGCTCGCTGCCTTTGCAGGGGCAGTGGCCTTTCCCTTTGCACTGTTGCCTCGGGGGCTTTGTTCCCCTGTTCCTGGCGTGGTGGCAGGCAGAGGTTTCCCCCAAGCCCTCACCCTGCAGTGACAAATTTCTAATGAAAAGCAAAGGAGCGGCGAGCGAGCAGCACAGATAAGAGGCAGGAGGAGAGGAGAGGGGAGCGAGGCTTGAGGGATGAGACGGTTGGAGCAGAGCACGGGTTCAAAGTAATCGGATATGCTAACGTCGGGGTTTTGTGCAGGAATGTACATCTGGTTCTGAACTGTTCCCAGCTGATGTGCCCGCTCGTCCTCTCTGCTTGGCTCTAAACTTCAGGCAAGGAGAGGCTGACCCGGGGACAAGGAGTCCCACTGCTCGCTGATCCCACCAAGAAATGCAGGAGAGGTGGAGGTGTGCTCTTCGATTTGCAGAGGTGCTGCTGGGGCAGCTGGGTGTGCTGGTGCCCACCCTGAGGGGAGCGAGGTGGCATCATCATCTCCCTGGGTGTGTTTTGATGCCTTCATCTTCCTCAGCTTGGTGCTGGAGGACTTGGGCAATACGGACCTTTGTAGGGATGATTTCACAGAAGAATGATAGGAAAGAGAGAGGGGAATGACTTAGATTTCCCAAGTGGACTTCTTTCTCCCCAGAAAGCCCCTTTGTCCAGCTGCTTCATGAAGCTGCCAGCTCCATCCAACCTTCAGGCAAGGTGGGCATTGCAAGGGCTGTTTTTTCCAGAGCTTGCTTTGTGTACGACCACAGGGCAAAATATCTACAGCATCATAATGATAAAGGCAAATCACAACTGGTTTTGAAAAAAATGCTGTGGTGGTTAAAATCCACTGTAAATCACAGCTGCTCTACCCGAGGCCCAGGGTCTGCAAAGCATGCCTTGGAGAAGAGAGACACATCCAAGTCCCACTAACAGCTGTGGGACGTAGGCAGGTGTTTAAAGTTACATAAATGCTAAATGCAGGCCTGAATTTCTGATCTGGACCCTTTCCAAAACAAGAAAAGAGATTTTCATTGGCTTCAACAGGTTTTTTGGATCGGGGTCTCAAGCATTAAGCTGTCTGAGGACCAGTTCACCTCTCCTGGTCACCCAAGCTCTGTTGTCTATAGGACAAGGATAATGTAGACCAGACATGGCTCTGCCTCAAACTCTGGGCACAGTGTTTCAGGTTTGATCCTTGCTTGCTGGGGAGACTAGAAGTCCATGTAATTTGTCATGCTGGTCGTGTTGGGAAGCTCACGTGTGTCCTGCTGTAGGAAGAGACCAAAAAGCATCAGCGTTGCAATTGTGGATTCTATTTTTAATGACAGTGCAAAGCAACAAGAACTGGCATTTGAAGGAGTAAAAAAGCAGTGGCTATCATGATTCCAAAAATAACAGTTCTATTTTGGATCACTTACCCGAGGCCACCACTAATTGCAGACCGGAGCGGAACGTCTCCTGGGAATCCATGAGGAAGACAGATTTTTGTTCCTCTTTTTTGGAAGGTGAAATATTAATTGTGGCCACAGCAGTAGTAGCTTAAAACCTGGGCTAGGGGAAGTGAAAATATTGTCTCACGAACTGGAAAATCAAAGCATGTGCAATATTTTGTTCTCCTTGCCTTTTCCTCCCCTGTCTCCATTGGTGGCTTCCCACCAAGAGCAAGAAGAACCCAGTTCTTGTTGGGCTGTTCCAACAGCATCCAGACACTGATTGGAAGGGTCAGGCTTCCACTCACTTTTTGGGACTGCAACATCCACTTCAAGACAGGTATATTCAAAAGAACATCAAGGTTGGCTTCCAGTAGTATAGCATTGCTTGACAGCTGCTCCATCTCCAGAAGATGGAGAACTACTTCTGCTGAGGTGCCAGGGCTTGCTCCTGAGATGAACTGTTGGTTGACTCCAGCAGTGCAAGTGCAGACTGTGGTCTGGGAAGGATTTGTAGGGAGACTTGAACTCATCTCCCTGTCCACACCATGGAGAGAGGGACTGGTTTATCTGGATCCTCATGGTGGATCCTCTCCCTGTGGGTTGTAAAATTGGTCTGCAGAAGTTGATGGCTTCAGGTGGGTGCTGTGCTGACAGCTTTAATCTGCAAACCTCCAGAAACAATGTAAAACAGTCACTGGTCCCCTAAAGCAGTTTTAAGGCTTGTAACTCATCTGACCCACCTTCCACAGATCCCTCTGGAGGGATCTCAGGGTGAAAACTTCCTTCTGGGCACAGGTTTCCTTTGCAAACACTCTACTCCTATGTCCACCTCCTGTTGGACCCAACCACTGGCTGTGGTGGTGAGTTCAGTAGTCTGTGGTTCAACCACTCTTCCTACACATCTTGAAACCCATCGTTACTGTGAATTAACAAGGCTGGAAAGCCAACCAAGGAGAAGTCCAAAGTACTATTGCTTGTAGTCCTGTATTGCAGTATTTTTTGAGGAGTAACTAGGACCCTAGTAGTTGAGGGCTGTGGGGATGAGTTCAGTAGTCTGTGGTTCAACTACTCTTCCTACACATCTTGAAAACCCATTGTTACTTTGAATTAACAAGGCTGAAAAGCCAACCAAAGAGAAGTCCAAAGTACTATTGCTTGTAGTCCTGTATTGCAGTACTTTTTGAGGAGTAACTAGGACCCTAGTAGTTGAGAGTACCTCTAGAATTTAACCAGCCAAGGTACAGCACTTCACAGCTCAGATGTTGCCTAGAGGGGAAGCCAAAACCCTGAACTGGGACACAAATAACCTTAGGATAGCTCTGCCTGGAGAAGGAAAAAACCCTCCCAGGAGCTGGGTGCATCTGCTGGTGGTCCCAGAGCCTCAGGAACAGCTGTGCTGGAGCCCACCGGGGTTTTTGGAATTGTCAGAATTTGGAAAAAATCACAATTTTGAATGCCAGGGCAAAACAGGGGGAAGTTTAAAGTTTCTGAAGTGAGAAAAACTGACTTTTTGAGGCAAAGAGGGTGGAATTGGTTAAACCATTTGTAGTCTCTTTGGCCAGCTCTGAACTTTACCTTGGTTTTGGCTGAGACCTGAGCTACTCATTGTTCACCAACCCCGGAGCCATCCCTCACCTAGATTAAAACAGACAACATATGTCCTCATTTCTCATCCCAGAGCACTGTAATTCTCCAGCCCTTTCTTCCAGGGTTTAAGCTGCAGTTTGGGCCATGGATCATGTTGCGTAGGTTTTCTGGCTAAGGGGAGACTGGACAGCTCATTAGCAGCACTTGTTGATGGGTTGGATGGGTTGCTGCTGAGTGACAGGTCATTCATCATGATTCCCAGTGGTGCAAAGTCCTGCCTTTGAAGTGTTCCCATTCCACATCAGCCTGAGAGTGGGTTCCTAGAGATGGGAACTTGGCTTCCTGTACCAGAAAGGAAGAGCTCTACCGGTTGGGTCATTGTCCTTGTTGAGCCAACTCAAGCAATCAGGCTAAACTTCCCCAGATATCCATCTACTTAAAGCAGGGAGCTGCACCTTCTGCCTCAAAGGCTATGGAGCTAAGTTCTGAGCCAAATCACAGCTGTTCTCCCAAACCTTGATGGAAAAACCCAAACGCCTATAATTTGCTTTCCCTTCCTTGGAAACATTACTCAAAAATCACAGCCCCTCTTCCTCTTACCCATCTTTTTTTTTTAAGCCCCATTTGAACTTATTTTCTTTCCCAACAACTCTTTCTCCATGCTCTCTGTGGACCTTTAGACATCACTGATATTTCCACAGCAGCAGGACAAAATATGGCATCCCAGCCTAATTACTGCTTTATTTTTTTAAGAATATGGGACTAACCCATTGTCCCACAACTCTTTGAAGGTTGATGGTGCTGTTCAATGCCTTTGGTGGTTTAATATTTTGGCAAGAGGGTGGGACCTGGTGAGGATTTCTTGGCTATCAACTGAGAAGTGAGTTGGTTTAGGTCCTTTTTATCTGGCTTTCGTGTATTTAAATAACCCATTGCCTCAGAAGCTCACACTCTTTAAAGGTTGATGGTGCTGTTTAATGCCTTTGGTGGTTTAATATTTTGGCAAGAGGGTGGGACCTGGTGAGGATTTCTTGGCTATCAACTGAGAAGTGAGTTGGTTTAGGTCCTTTGTGTCTGGCTTTTGTGTATTTAAATGGCTTAGAAGAGGTATTGCCTTGGAGAACCCTTTGGGTGACTGTTGGATGTTGGGAAAACCTGATAGAATTAGCTATTAAGGGGGAAAAAAAATGTTTATTTTCCAAGTAGAACAACATTTTGTGAAACACACCAACAGCTCTGGGAAAATACAGTTTATTTTGGACACCAGGCACCCTGACTCTGACTCCTTTGCCTCTTGCAGTTTAGGTTTCCTTGTGTTGCCCAGTTACTTTAGCTGCCCCTCTTCCCTGCTTGGGTCATCCCTGGCAGACCACGGCAGCTGCCCAGGAGGGGGTTTGCCATGTCCTGGTTTGCCTGGCCACGAGTGAAGTGGACACAAAGTCAATACCTCCCTTTGAATTCTGGGCTGGTACCTTCTGATGAAGTTTCTTGGGTATCAGCTGATTTGGTTTTGCTTCGGTATCTAATTTGATGCTGAAAGGTTGAAATATTCCATTTAAGAGAACAAAATAGTCACTCAGTAGCTACACTTAGAACATCAGAAGGGGCAGTTGGCCAAACCTGCTCAGCTGAGAGAGGAAATGATTTTTCTCAGACTAATTAAAACTTCTGCATTTTTTCTTTGTCTTTACCAACACCTGTTTCACTCAAGCACCTGAATAAACTTTGAAGAGAAAAGATAGTTTTGTTAAAGACTCAACTGGACCCCAAAAGGTCGAGTTCCACTTCTGGGACCCTCAGCAAATCCAGGGGAAACTAGGCTTGACAGTTCTAGTGAGATCTGGGGAGAAAAAGCAGGAAAGGGCCATCATTGCTTTCAAAAACAATTAGTTGAAAAAGCCCCAGCCCAAACAAACAAATCTGTGACAGCTGATGTTGGTTGAACTTCAAAGAAGCAACCATAAAAATTCATAATTAGCATCATTTGGGTTGGATTTGTTGTTTCAGGAATATTAAGTGGACTAGCTGGTTTTTTCATGAATAACCTTTTTCATGGTCTACCTTTACCTGTGTAGACCACGTCATCTGGTGGAACACCTTGAAGTGCAGCACAGGTTTTCCTGGTGTAGATCTGGTTGTAAACATGACTGTATAGACACCAAAGCTGGTGTAAAGGAATGTGTGTGTGTAGGAGCTGAAGCATTGGAAATGAAATTATCAGGGAACAGCTGCAGCCCTCAAAGGCACAGGAAGAACATTCCTGCAAAGCATCTGTGGCTCTGCACGTGTAGTCCCAGGGAAGATCCACGTTTGGGTGAGGCAACAGGTATTTTCACCTCCCAATCCTGCATCCAGGAGTTGGGGTATCCTTCCTGGCTTCCACCCCTGCTCCATTCCTGGTGTTCTCTGCTGTGACTTGCTCAGTGTTATCCCAAGCCTTGCTGGGTTGGGATTGGGTGGTGGGAAGCATTGCTCCAGCAGGACTGTGAGATGCTGGGCCCTAATTTGTCTGTCCCAACTGCCCACATCTCCAGCATCACAGATAAGTGAGTTTGAGAAGTACTCCTTTTGGTGAAGCTATAAGGTGTTACAGGGCTGCGTGTGCCATGGTGGGGCACGTTTTGGTCTCCATGGGAGACAACAATGTCCTATGTGGTTAACTTCCAGCATATCATAGAATGATTTGGGTTGGAAGGGACCTTAAAGATCATCTAGCTCTAAGCTCTCTGCCATGGGCAGGGACACCTCCCACTAGACCAGGTTGCTCAAAGCCCCATCCAGCCTGGTCTTGAACACATCCAAGGATGGAGCATCCACAACTTCTCTGGGCAATCTGTGCCAGGGTCTCACCCCCCTCAGAGTGAGGAACTTCTTCCTTACATCTAATCTAAATCTAACCCCTTCCAGTTTGAGCCCATTACCCCTCACCCTACCACTGCAAGCCCTTGTCAAAAGTCCTTCCCCAGCTTTCCTGTAGGCCCCCTTCAGATACAAGATATAAATCATTGCATTGAAATGAAGCGATGCACATACTCAAACCTTCCTCCTGAGCATCCCAGTTCAGGAGGTGACACAGGCTGCAGCTGAAGGATATGGTCTAACTTCCATGTTCTCCAATCCTTGAGCTAAGTCAACGACACTTTGGAGTTCCTCCTTGCCAAGAGGACGAGCAGCACGACCTGTGGTGGATTGCCAAGTGGTGCATTTTTGTGTAGTTTAGCTCATGAGGTCGTTTAAATTGCATTTAATTACTGAAGGAGGAGAGTTATAAAGCATACCTGTCCCTGGCCTGAACCTCCCCCAAATTTTCATTATCTGTTGAGCTTCATGACTTCTTTTTTAACTTTTTTTCTTTTTTTCCTGGCACCAATAGCACTGCGATGTTTCATTTCCTTCTTTTTTTTTTGTGCTTTTGGCACAGATAAAGTTTAAAGTTTACTCCATACTCCATCAGGTGACTCGGAGTCTGATCCGCAACTTGCAGAGTCAGCAGAAAAAAAACTTTATGTTGCTCTCAGCAGGCTTTACAACGACCTTTAATAATTCTGCCCTCCCAAGGGGGGGCTGAATACGAATCCAGTAGGCATTTGTCGTGTCTCGGTCTCCTAAAGGGCCAATAATTTCTTGCAATATTTTGGTAGGCCTTTGATCCATCGCTGTCACTTGATTGTGCTTTGAAGACTTAATAGCACCCCATATCCCACACTTATTAAATTCAAATTCTCCAGTTGCATTTCCCTGGAAGATACGTAAAAATAACACATGGAGGAAATATAACTGGGAGATCCTTTGTAGGAGCTGGCTTACATTTCAGATGTGGGGAAGACACTGAAACCCGTTGCTCTTGCACTCGTGACAGAACCATCTGTCTAATTTTGGTCTAGGGGAGAATATCTGAAAAAGCAATAACAGGTTGGGGAGCTGTGGGCTGGCTTCAAAGGCTCAATTTTCAGCGTGCTGCTAGGCAGCCTTTCGTTTAGAGAGAGTTAGTGTTGGAGGCACCTAGCTGCAGAAGTTGCCATGGGCTCTGACAATAGGTGTCTGGTGGGATTTTGGTCTTCTGTAGTTCTGCTGGGGTTGGGATCTGGATGGTGTTGAAAGCTCCAGGATTGCTCAGCTGATTGAAAGGGAAGGGTAAAGCAAAGGGATGAACCATTTTTTGGAGGGTGGTAGAGAATAGAGTGGGAGATGCAACCAATTTTAGGTGGAAACTCTCCCACATCCAAGCAGGAGGAGAGATGATCCATATGCTGCAAGGACTGGGGAGAGGATCCCCACTTTGAGGTCCCTTTACCATCCTCCTGTATCCAAGAGTGACCTGCTGGGGACAGCACAAACCCACATTGAAACTGGGGAAATACTTTCAGCCACTCTCTGTTTTCTGGGGTCTCACCAGGAGGCAGGTGGGACATGTCTGATAACTTCCAATAAAATCACCTGATTTCTGTGCAAGTCTCTCACAAGCATCAGGCTTCTTGCAGACACGTGAAGAGCCATCTCCTCAGAAGTCAATTCTGTAAAACCATGTTCTCTGCTGGAAAGCTTTTCCTTCCTTCTGCTGAAGCAGGGAAAGAAGCCTGAGGAGATGAGAGAGAGCTTGGCTGCACTGAAAATAAAATAGGTGATGAGCAGGGAGATGGAAACACTTTTGTTGACTCTGGCTTGCCCTGGATCAGTCTCACTTTGGGAACTGTGAGATCTGAGTGGCTATAAAAGAGCCAAGGTCTCCAGTTCAACACCAGAGGAGCACAAACAGCACTGTCTGAACCTTTGGTGGGGCTGGTGGGACTCATGCTTCTAGTTTATATGGAAAAGCCTTAATTAAAAGCTAGAAACATCAGTGTCTCAACAGCACGTTGTGCAACCAGAGCTCAGTGATATTTTGTAATTGGAGTTGCTCCTTGTTTTGGTTTGGTTTTGTTTTTTTCAGTGGGATCTGATTTTTTTTTTTTTGCTTTTATGGGAGCACACGCTGAAAAAAATGATTCAGAAAGCAAATAGAAAAAAAAAATAGTTGTTTGAAAATAAACAACTTGTTTTCAAGGAAGTTGAGAACCTCCTAGAGGAAGTTTTCACAAACATGAGAAGTTTTATTTGGGGGAAAGTAGAAGAGTATCTGCAGCAGCACTTACTGTGAGTATTGACAGATTTTTTTAGCCTGACCTCACTGATACAACGATTTTGAAAGCCCAATGGTGTTACTGCTCTTTTACTGTAGTCTGCTTTGTCTGTACTCCAAAATACTTTAATGGACAAGGGTGAGGGAGGTTCTAACCTGAAATCTTCTGCAAGGTTGGTGTTGGCTTGGGAAAGATGCGCAGCAACACATCGTGTGATGGAGGAGATGCATGGGGCTCTGCAGGGAAGGCTTTTGGGTGCCTTCTGGTGGTGATGGGAGCCCGCTGAGGCAGAGTGGGCTTTAGTGACACCCTTGGGCCACTCAAGTCAAAATGTGCTCGGTCTGATGCTGGAGGGGGCCACCTATCAACCCCCTGACCATTCCCCCCAACTTTCAATCCCCAGATGTGGTCGTCACTCAGGAACTTTCCAGCCTGGGCACCTCTCTGGTGTGTGATTGCAGATGATGAGCACAGAGGAAAGACGTGGGGAGGGATTTTTTTTTCCTCCTGGTGTGTTTCCAGCATTATATCTCCCAGCTGCCACAGGGGTTTATCTCCCTGCAGCAGGCTGGAGGTGGGAGCGGGCAAGCAGCACTGCTCCCAAATACCACGGGAGCGAAGTGAGGCTGGTGTAAACCAGTGGAGAAATTTGCAGGCAAACATCTGCCAGGCACCGAGTACACACGAATAACCCCATCAGACATCTGATGAAACCCTTCCATGTGGAGGAAAGGGGGAGGAGGGTGGGGATCCAACGTGTGCTGAGGTGCTCACTAGAACGTGGGGTGTATGGGGACCACGCAGGTGAAGCCGTGGAGACGGGGGGTACCTTGTGTGCCAGATGTTTTAAATATCCTTCAGCAGGCCAGCTTCGTCTTAGATTTGATATTCAGGCTGTCGTGGCTAGGACTGGACCAACCAACTCACAGGGAATAGGAATTGATCTGACCCAGAGAGAGTTTTGCCAAACACACGTTTCTAGCCTGAGAAACGGCAGAAATCTCGCCCCGCGGGAGGAGGGCGCTTGGTCCTACACTTGACCCAGATACAAATCTCTGGGGTTAAAAATAAAGAGGCTGCTGGAAAGCAGGGACCAAAATATGTCACTGATAAGATTTGTTTTCCTTTTTTTGTTGTTGTTTGGGGTTTTTTTTTTGCTGGAAAATGCATCCTCTATAAAAATCCTAATAGTGACTTTTTGTGGGTTACGTTTTTCATTATTTTCCCCTCGGTGTTTCACAGGGAGGAGGAAGTAACAAAAAGTTAATACATCTACGTTTTTCATTTGGAAATTAGTGTGAAATTTCCACTTTTGGGTTCCCCACCTTTTTTCAAGGAAGAATCAAGCGTAGCAGAAGTCAAATTTCTTGTGTTTTTATTTCTTTACCTCTTAAAAAGAAGAGGACCCCACCCAAACCCTCATTTTGAAACAGTCACAGAAAAAAGTCTCCTGAGTTTAGAAGAAAAAGAGAGAAATCTTTTTGGGGACAAGTTCTTTCACTCCTTTACTCTGCTCCTGTTTGCTTTTCCTTTGGGAGGATCTCCCTGTCAGCAGAAAGGGGATAGAGCAGAGAAAATCAGGGTGTGGAGAATGTATATTTTAAAAATTATATTATCAAGCAATTCCTGATTTTTTATAATATTTTTCTTTTCCTTTTTGAGTAAAAGAAGGGTGAAGGAATTGATGAAAGTAGTGGGGAGCATCCGTGCATGACAGATCCTCTCCCCTCTTACCCCCACCTCTTGGCAAGGAATTGAATTCATGGCAAGCTTCAAATCTCAGCACCGTGCCAGGGGCCTTTTTTTTTGGGGGGGAGGGGGGGTTGGGAAAAATCATCTCCCTCCCCTGGGCAGCCCTGGGGTTTGTCTTTGCAGGACGTGGGCTGGGACCTGAACATCTCGCTGGGTTCCTTCCTGTTCCCACGTCTGTGCCAGGAGTGGGACTCGGCGGGAGGATTTGGGATACGGTGCCCCGGGGAGCCGGGGGCTGGAGGGGGCTGGAGGGGGCTGGAGCTCCCTCTCGCAGAGCCCGCCTGGGTCTGCAGCTCAGCACGCCCAGGGAAGCTGGTTTTGTTGCTGGAGTTGGCAGATATGTGGATGAGGAGCACAGCCGATGACTCAGAAGGTGCTGTTTATACAGAGGCTTCACTCTGGGAGTTTGGTTTTGCCCTGTAAAAACCCCATCCCTAAAACTCGTTGCCTTTCCCCAGGATAAATCTGTTTGCTTTGAGGTTTGCTTCCCTTCAGAGCCGTCGGTAAATGCAGCATTAGCTCTTCATTAAAGTCTGACACTTTCAGAGAGGTGAAGATTTTCTAGCTCTCTGAATATTTTCTTTCTCTTTTCATCAGCTTTTGCTTGGGGAATTCGGTGCAAGGTGGTGGATGTGGTTGATTTGGTCTTTAACTTGCCCTGCAAAACCTCCCTGGCCAGTGCTGCAGGAGAAAGGGAGAGGAGAGCATCCCTCACCCTGCTTTTTTTGGCTCTGGGTTGATCCATTGGGCTGCTCAGTAGTAATATTTCTGCCAGTCCTCTTTGCTGTAACTGCTTGCATTTAATTTCTCCTTCTCTGGAGAGATTCCAAAGCTGCCTGGATGCAGTCTTGGCCAATGTGTTCTGCACGACCCTGCTTTAGCAGGTGGGTTGGACAAGGTGATCTCCAGGGGTCCCTTCCAACCCCCACCATCCTGTGGCTGTGGTTACACAGGTTGGCACTGGGCGCAGGAAGCACCAAGGGGCAGAATTTTTAGGTGCTTCTTGGTGTAGCACCTTTCTTTTGAGCAAAACTGAAGAAATACAGGATGGGCCAAATCATATCGATTTGGTGAAAATTCAGGCTGGCCTCCTGGGAGCCATTAGTGCCCTTCACTGATTTAATCATTAGTTCAAAGTTTAATGCCAAAAGGGACTGATTGCTTTGACCTCCTCTTTGCACTTTGGCCAAGTACCTGTGCTGAGTCCACTGATGCGTTTGCCTAAAATTTGTCACTCCCTCTGTCTCTCATCTTTCTTTTTCAACCCAGTTTTTCTTTTTCTCCGTGTTATTTGTCCTTTTAGTCTTTTCAACAATACCCCTCTGCGAGGTCCCTAGCAAACAACATTCCTGCT
>NW_008605981.1:37490-38432 GCF_000691845.1 Merops nubicus
TGGAGATGTTTTGCCCAGCCCCATCTTGAGCTACTGCAGAGCCCGTGACTGCGTTTCAGTCCACTTACCAAATGGGACAAGATCAGTCCTGGCTCCTTTGCTGCAGTGACTCATGAGGACAAGTTATTAAGATATTAAGTCCCAGGACCAAGGCCAAGAGGGTTCAGACACCGCCTGCACCACTGCTGCTGTCTCCATCCTCCTCCGTGGCGTGTTTATCTATCAGCTGGAAATTTCCTAAATAAGCTGATTCTAACCATCAACAAACAGCATTCAGATAATGCACTTTTCATGGTAGTTTCCAGTATTCTGCCTACAGGAGGATATAAAAACTTCTTTTGTTATAATATAGGCTCCTTGGCAGCTTGTAACTCAGTGGGAAAGGCTCTGGATTCCTGGAGGAGCTCTCTGTGTCAGCGATTTTGGGTATTTCAGGGAGCGTGAGGCCTCGGTGGGGAAGAAAAAAAAAGGAAAGCCCAAGAAAAACTCTGCTCTCCTTTTGAGATGAATCAGTGATCAAATGAGGTCCAAAATCAAAATTATGAGAAAGGGGGGTGTGGAAAGATGTCTTCTCTCTTGGCAAACCTGGTGGGCTTTTATAGGAAGTAGGAGCACTGCCAGCCGTCTACTGAGTGTGTGTGTGTGTCATATTTCATTTAGAAATGGAAATTCAAGGGAGGAAAGGCTTCCATGAATGCTTCTCCAGGGCTCTTGTTAGCTTAGAGAGGTGTTGGCAAAGGTAGACTCCATCCCAGGGTGGGAGATGTCCAGTAGCATCCAGCACCCACTGTGTGAGGGCATCTTGGAGGCTTCTGTGGTCTATCTCCTCTCTGAGATGGGCATAAAGTTGTCCTCGGTCAGGATTTCTTCCATCCAGAGGGTTTCCCATTCTCCATTTGCCTGAAGAACCTTTGTATTCACTGTTGGACTCAATAATCTTAA
>NW_008605982.1:0-1769 GCF_000691845.1 Merops nubicus
ATTCTGTGATTCTGTGATTCCGTGAAATATGAGGGAGAAGTGAGAAATAACAGAATCATGGTTTAAGGGAAGGTTTAGGGGATAATTTAATACTGAAATCTTAGTCGCACTACCTTTCTTCCACTCAGACCTTTGATTCTTTTATTTTTCCGAGTAAGAATATGCAAATACATGCCATGGTTTCATGTCTGTAAATACATGACACAGTGTTGTTTTGATGCCAGTGGGTTTGCCCTCAGCCCCAGTATTTATATACTTTGCACATTGTAAAGGGAGCTCCTTGGGAGACACAGTGCTAACACTTCTGCGGTGTAGAAAACAGAGAAGTACTGGTAGGCCAGAGCTGATATAATGTGAAAATTCCTAGCTCCATTATGTGTGAGTCTACAAAACCTTTTGAAATCTAAATTCAGAAAGAGGAAAAATGATGCTGAATTATTTTCTTTCTCACTGGGAACAGTCTCACACTTGCTGCTTGTGCTTTGTAAAGGCTGCATACATAGTTAAGCACCTTTTGCATTTAGAGATGCCTTTACAGTTACAAATGCCTTTATCTTCAGAAGCATATTTGACACGCTAGGCTAGCTTACAGTTTGAAAAGCCAGTGTATAATTCTGTGAATAGCTGAATACAGAACATTTGAAACAATAAATGACAACTTGCCAGGGCTTGGGCAGAACACTCCCTATTGTAAAAAGAGCTGTAGAACAGGCTGTGAAACTCAAGTGGTCATCTGATAGGAAATGAATGCAACCAATCTCCAAGGAGCTAGGCAGATATTAGCAACACCGGTTGCTTGTACTCACAGTGTTATTTATCTCCCTCGTGTTTAACTGAGCTTCTCATGTTCTGCTTAGGAATAAAAGCATTGCTACTTTTATTGTTCTTTATCTCTTACATATTTCCATATCTAGTAAAATGTGTTTTAAATATTAGGTCTATTGATACAAATGTGCTTTTTCTTCAATCTGTGAAATCAGAATAAAAATCCCTAACAATACAGGTAGTTCTTAAATCATAGAATCACTTTGGTTGGAAAAGACCTCTAAGATCATTGAGTCCAACCATTAATTCTACTCTACAAAATCCACCTCTAAGCCATATCCCCAAGCACCACACCCACACAGCTTTTAAACACATCCAGAGGTGGTGACTGAACCACCTCCCTGGGCAGCATGTTCCAATGCCTGACAACCCTATCAGTGAAGAAGTTCTTCCTCCTGTCCAGTCTAGACGTCCCATGGAGCAGCTTGAGGCCAGCATCCATGTCTCTATAACTTCCTTTCAAGAAGCTGTAGAGAGCCATAAGGTCTCCCCTCAGTCCCCTTTTCTTCTCACTAAATAGCCCCAGTTCCCTCAGCTGCTCCTCATAAGTCTTGTTATCTAGGCCCTTCACCAGCTTCATTGCTCTTCTTTGGACCCACTCCAGCACCTCGATGTGTCTTGTAGTGAGGTGCCCAGAACTGAACAGAGTACTCCAGGTGTGGCCTCATCAAAGTCAAGTACAGGGGGACAATCACCTCCCTGGTCCTGCTTGCCATTTTATTTCTAATACAACCCAGGATGCCATTGTCCTTCTTGGCCACCAGGACACACTGCTGGTTCATCTTCAGCTGCTTGCCAGCCAGTACCACCAGGTCTCCTTTGAGCAGCTTTCCAGCCTGTAGCATTACACAGGGTTGTTGTGGCCCAAGTACAGGACCTGACACTTGGTCTTGTTGAAGCTCATACAGTTGACCATGGCCCATCAATCCAATCTGTCTAAGTCC